>NC_138373.1:129300708-129359295 GCF_054177405.1 Leptonychotes weddellii
GGTGGCTCAGTTGGTTAAGCGACTGCCTTCGGCTCAGGTCATGATCCTGGAGTCCCTGGATCGAGTCCCGCATCGGGCTCCCTGCTCGGCAGGGAGTCTGCTTCTCCCTCTCCCACTCCCCCTGCTTGTGTTCCCTCTCTCACTGTGTCTTTCTCTGTCAAATAAATAAATAAAATCTTTAAAAAAAAAAAAAAAAAAGTTCCTAGGCACTCATGGCTTTTGTTTGTTCATTTCTTCTTACAATGAATATTTATTGAGCACTTAGGCTAGCACTGACGAAGCATTATGCTAGGTCCTGAGAGTGTAGCAATAAAGAAGGTGGGCCTGAGCCCGTTCTCATGAAGAAGATTTAGTGTTGTAGAATGGATCATAAATAAGTACCTTGAAAATAATAAAATATTATTTAGGAATATGTATATGTGTGTCTGAGGAACTGAAATAAAGGTGCCCATGGCTAGAGAGTCCAGTGCCACAGGGCCAAAGTGGGAAGAGAAGAGATCAGAGGGGGAGGCGAGGCCAAATCACATACCACACCTCACAGGGTGGGGCAAGGAGGTTGGCTTTTCTTTTGCTGTGATGGAATGCCATTGAAAGAGTTTAAGAAGAGGATAATACAATTTATGTTTTAAAACGATCCTTCTATCTGCTCTGTAGAGAACAGATGATAAGGGAAAAGTATTTGAGGCAGATTCTTCATTGCTCTCTTACTGCTGTAGGGTAGACAATTCAAGACAACCCGCAAGAGGACAGGGGTTCATGTGTGTAATGGAATGATGACAAAGTCCTGGTTTTTTATTGATCTTTCATGTGTGCCATGAACATTGCCTTGCCTCTGTTCCCTGAGCTGCTGTTTTCCCTCTCCTTCCCAATCTGTTATATCTACACGCTGCATCTCCTTTACGAAATCTTTTTCGATCGTTATAATTTTTTATTTCCATAAACACATATTTAAGAACAAATAATTACTTATAATAATATGTACTACTAATACTTGCTGTAATAATAATATAATAATTGGGGCTGATTCCACCTATCCTAACAACTGAAGCATAAGATAGTGTTCTTATGTACAAATAATAAAGACTCAAGAGTCAATATATTGACCACCTGCCAGCTAGGGGAGCCAGGGTCTGAACCATGGGTTTTCCAACAGAAAAGCTCCTATTTGTTTCACTACGCTAAGCTGCCCTTTTAATCAAGAATGTATTCTTTTTTGCTAATTAACAGGGATCTTGGCAGAATTGACATCAAAGAAAAGAATGCTTCTGTATATGCTTGCAAGTGTTGGGTATCAGTAGGTAGAAGTTATTGTTTTAACCAGGGCTAACATGCTCACTCTTACAAAATATGCAATAGACTATGAATATGAAATATCAGAGCCTTCTTTCAAGGGACCAGCAAAGAAAGGACCACAGAGTAATGATTAATAAGATGGAGTTGTGTTAGTGCCTTTTCAAACAACAAAAGTCTATCCAGTTTGTGAATACAGTATATAAAACTGCCTCGGGCATCACTATCTCCTTATATTAGAGGAAACGATAGCCATAGAATTACACAATTGCCAAAGCAAAACAGATCAGAGAACAAACTGTCAGTTTCTCCCTTTCATCACCCCATCCCTCCATGGCCACATAAGATAGCAGGGGTATAAGAATCATGCACGTACATTTTCTATAAAGACTGATTTGCACATTTCCTGAAGAGTTCTTGAATCCAGAGTGGTGGATTTCTCTTATTGCACTATGCCAGAAACCTCTTTCAGGCCAAAGGGAGTAAATTATGGTACCTTATTTTCTTCTTGGCTGTTGGATTTTGATTATAATCTTAGCCCATTGAGGTAAACAGAGATTGCTTCTGAGTCATTAATAACTGGAGATTGATTTTCATAGGAAGACTAGAGGGAATGTTTATCAATCAGTCCCTTTGTAAAATCGAATTGCCTACTAACTTTGATTTTGTATTAGCACATAATGGAAGAATTAATTCAAACAATGTCCGATTTCAAAATAGATTTCACTTTAAACAGAGAATGGTTGAAGAATATAACCACTCTAGACAATTTAAAATGAAATTAAAAATATTCTACTTCATCTATGTAACAAAAGTGGATCTATGTTGTAATTTAAAAGGATGGGAAAAAGTGGGTGAAAATGTATCCTCTATTTTGAATTGCAGAATGTTTTTATATTTCCTTAATGTTCCTTTTCTACGGGTTTCTCACTTTTGCTATTGAAAAGTTGCATAATTTGGATTCATCTAAATAACTTATAGTCAGTTTTCAGAAACACTTATCTGATGTATGAAAACCTTATGAGTATTTTGAAACATGTTATGTAAAACCCCAAAGCTATGTTTTTTTCACCAGTATAAAACTGGATGTTGAATCCAGTTGAAAAAATGAGTTGGTTATTCTATCAGATTTGACAAATCTTTATTATATGTGATTACTCACAATGTGTCCTAATTTGATTACATTTAATATAATAATTTTAATGTTGATCATAGCCACTTTGCATAATATAACAGCTCATATTCATTTAATGCTTTGATTTACCATTATTGAGCTACTATAAAATTTTAGAAGATACATTAAATAAATGCTGCATATTTTTTAAACAATAATGTGAAAGATTGTATTTCGAAAGAGAACCTACTACATATGAACCTTCTACTACTGCATTGCCATATGAAAAATGGAATACTCAGTCATCTAATTGTTTGGACTGTATAACATTAGATACCAAGATATTAAGGAACAATGAAATGTTACGAAGTATCAACATGATGGAATTTTTATTTTACTCTTTACTTAGATTTTGGTTATCATTTAGAAATAGTATTGTATTTAAATTTAGTTAAACATCTTTTTTTTCATTTTGCATTCCTTATGCTGGGCCTTTCATTCCTTAACTATTTTTTGAAACACCATTATTTAAAGCGAAAAGCACAACTCTATCTTCGTGTTTGAAGGGAGCAATGATTGTTAATCGGGGTTGGGGTTTTGTCCCCACGGGAACATTTGGTAATGTCTGGAGACATCTTTGGTAGTTGTCAATAGGGCCAAGTTTGAGAAACACTGAAGCAGAGAGGTATTAAAGAAACTTAATGCTAGAGAATGCAATAAAGATGAGCCAAAAATAATGTAAGCATTAAGAAGTTAGCACCGGGCTCTGTTTGGTTAACAACTTGTCTTGTACATTATAGAAACTCAATTGTTCCCTGAAGATTTATTCAGTTTTTGTATATAAAAGGACACAAGTAATTATTCTTTTCTATACCCAAATAAGTTAGTAATCATTGCTGTAGGGCAACCTAGGCTAGTCAATGTATGGGAAGCATTTTTAGAATTATGTTTATGACACACTTCAGAATGCATATAAGTGAAGAGTTGAAATACGTTTCAGCTTGCTCTAGAATAAGGGACATATTAAGATGGATTTGGAAATACATACACATAGCCATTTTATTATACTGTAAAATTACTGCTCATTCTTATGGAAAGGTAAAATTTGTGGAAAGGCCCTTTTTGCAATTTTTAGCCATAAATGACAGAATTTTCATATACCCCAGGCACTAATATTACTTATAAATTTATACCATACACCACTTTTACTTAAACTTTTTTTTTTTTTATTAAGGGGCGTGATCAGAGTCAAAACCATATGCTGTGGCTTTTGCCCTATGGAACTCTCAAATATACTGCAGGAATAATTATTCTTACTTAATGGAGTTACCGAAGAGAATGTGGTGCTGGCTGGTAAGACATATGTAATCTAATGAAAACCCTCTGTAAATCCTCTAAAGGCTTGTGTTAAGAGTTTTGAGTTTTGTGGGTTTTTCTCTTATTAAAAGACTAAATAGCAGTTGAAATCTCTAAGAGAAATAAATGGATGCTAAGGACTCAAAAACTTTCCTTCTGAGGGGATTCTATCATAAGTGTATAATACAGAGTTTGTTCCTTTGGGAAATCAGTGTCTTCATGAACAGGAAGGAGGGAGAGAAACACAGAGAGAGAGAGGGAGAGGGAGATTTTTATTATATTTCTCAAAAATATATCATGTCAAAGTTTTGTTTATTTGGAAACTAAAACATAAATTTAGATCTTCACCATTTTCTTTGATTAGCCTCCTAAGTGTCTTTCTACTCACAATCTCTTCTCTAGCCCGTTCTTCGGAGCTTTGTTGTTCGTTTGTTTGTTTTGTTTTCAAAAGCACAGATCTGGAGATGCCTGTCCCCAGCCTGAAAATATTTGACCCCCTTAGCATGGCAGAAACATTCTTTTAAAATCTGCTCCCTACCCTTTTTTGCCAATTACGTTCCCACCACTCACGCACTATCCACACGTATCTCCCTATGTCTATAAATGTCATGATTTTTTATGCTCTTCTTTCCTGCCTTTCTAGTTGGGTAATGTGAAGGTCTTTCAAATGGCAAATCTATAAAAATCTTCTCTAATCTTTCTTTGACTTCATATCCCTATATTGTTAAAAGAATTTCTAGGGGCGCCTGGGTGGCTCAGTTGGTTGAGCGTCTGACTCTTGGTGTCAGCTCAGGTCATGATCTCAGGGTCGTGGGATTGAGTCCTGCATTGGCTCTCTGCTTAGGGAGGAGTCTGCTTCTTCCTCTCCCTCCTCCCCGGCCCTCCCCCTGCTCTCTTCCTCTCTTTCAGATAGATAAGTAAAATCTTAAAAAAAAAAAAAAAAAAAAGAATTTCTACACACCTATATTAAACAATCTACCACACTCTACTAAAATTTTGTATTTGAGTATATATTTTCTCATCAACTGCTACATCTGTGAAAGAAAGGGCATATGTTATTAAACTTTGTATCCCTACTGCTATTGCCTGGTATGTAAGTGTTTTAAAATTCAAAGGTGAACCACCTATAAGAAATGTTAGAATTAAAAGGACTAACCAAACCAAGTCTGTCAAGGCAAGGATGTGGAAGAACTAGAACTCCCATACACTGCTGATGGAAAAGGAAAATCGTACAAAGCCTTTGGAAGAAAGTTTAGTAATTTCTTAAACAGTTAAGCATATGCTTATAAATAACTGCCATTCCCCTCCTGGATACTTACTCAAGCATATATCCATACAAAAACTTCTACATGAGTGTTCATACCAGCTTTAATGTCCATCAACAGATGAATGGATAAACAAACTGTGGTGTACCCAACACAATGGAATATTTACTTACAGTAATACAAAAGAATGAACTATGGAGAAATGCAATGATGTAAATTAATCTCAAAATAATGTTAAGTAAAAGAAGCCAGACAAAACCTAGTACATGTTGAATGGATCAATTTTAATTTGATATTAAGATACACTTAAAACTCTTAAAATGCAAACTTCTATCGTGACAGAAAGTAGCTTTATGTGTGGTTGCTCGGTCAGGCTGAGTTGAGTACTGGAGAGTTGAGGAAAGGGTTAGAGAAAAGGGTTATAAAGGAGATTTGAGGGGAGTCTCAGGGTCCTAGATATATTCATGATCTTAACTTTGGTGATGGTTTCATGTGAATAAATATATGGATAAACGTACCAAATGGCATATTTTAAGTATGTACAGTTTTTTCTGAGTTAGTTGTACCTCAATAAAGTTTTTTTTAAAAAAGAAATAAAATTAGAAGGTGAAATCATGATGAAAAGACATTTTGCAAGTAATTTACAAAGTAGATGCTACTACATTTCTTAGGGTGGAACTGGGTAAGTATTTATATTTGTTGACATAATTTGACCATATATACTCTCCTTTTTCAAGAACTCACAGAATTATCAATTTCAGATATTATAAAGTCAAACACTACTCCATTAAATAATATATATTCTTCTCTGTTAATCAACATATGATTATTTAATATCTATATTTAATGTGGTGTGCTGTAATGGGTAGAAAAATTAAACTGAGCATAAGTCTTATATTTCTACCATGGCCACTATGTAGCCCATGAGCAGATAATTTAACCTTTTTGCCGGATCCGTAACTTTTTTGGGCATTAACTCTTCATTTTGTAAAATAAGGTTGTTGGTGTGGAGTGAAGACAGTTCAACAAATACTGAGGTAATTTTTTACAAAAGCACTTGGGAAAGATGTTAGTGGTGGAAGTTTTAAAAGATAAACTGAAGGACATTGAGATTTTTAAGTTTATTTGATCAAACATCGATTTGAATCAGGCAGCACCAAACTCAAGGTAGGTGAGGGCATGCTGTTCCAGCAGGAGGGTGGGGAAAGGCTTTTGTAGTGCAGTGTTGGCTCATGACCTTGGGGGCTTCCTGGGTGAAATCTGAAACTGGCCATTGTACTTGAAGGGCAAGGAGAAACTATAGAACAAGGCAGACCACTGAAGGTTGGTGGGTAGCAGGTTTAATAAGCAAGGGAACTAATACATGAGGCTGATCTCCAGTAGCTGCAAGATGAGTAGATCTCCACACCCTGCTAGAATCTTGAAAGTTTATATAGAGGCTATAACTGAGTTTAGTCATGTACATGGCCCAGGTAATCTCATCAATACATTACTCTCTCAAGGCTGCATATTTAAAAACAGCTCCCAGGGACTTCCTAATGTTGACTGGAGCAGGCTATTCTAAAAAGCAAGTAGGAATGGGGTGATCTGGAAAAGGTGCAAATCACCAAGGGCCTTGAATGCCATCATTAAGAGGTTTAGATTTGTGTTAATAGAATCATGTTTCAGAAAGCAAGTTCATGACACTCTGCACTTAAGCAAAGCCACAGAGTAAACATGAAAAATCTTTTACTCTACCTAGTCTGGAGAACACTGATCCTCAAGACCGAGATAAAGCACAGAGTTGGATCATCTGGTTTATAGGAAAGGTGATTAAACCCAGTGTACACATTATTGATTTTGAGGTACTAGTGGAATGATTAGATACAAAAGACCATTGGGCAATTGATACTAAAGTTGTATGTATATATTATGTATTTGATACTAAGAATTTTAGGCTAAGTCCAAAGCTAGAGAGGTTTACTATGAATAAAAAAAATATGCTATTTATTGATGGTTTATGATACACAATTGTTAAAAAAATGCCCAATAATTTTATATACCCACTAGCTCATGTAAATTCTCATAAGATTCCACTGAGGTAGATTTTGTCTCCTTGATTGGTTTTAACTCACATCACTGACCTTGAAAGGTGAGAGTGAGCCAAGGCTCAGGCTTTGACCCTCTTTTCTCTTCTGACTATACTCATTCCCTAAGTGATCTTGCATCCAATCTTGCCTTGAAGCACAACCTTTATGTTGAAGACACCAACATAAATGGAGTGGGCTGGACTTTCCGAGAACTTTGCATGTCTATTAGATACCTTGAACTTAACATAGTCAAAGGCAAATCTTGATTTTACTTTCCTCACCCACATTGCCTTCTACTCTTGCATATCTCAGAAAATGGTAACTCCATCCATTCAGTTACTGAGGTAAAGCAAAACAAAACAAAAAGAAGCTATTCTATACTTATTTTCCTCTCTCACACTGCCTATCCAATCCATAAGTAAATGCAATAAGCTCTACCTTCAAAATATATCCAGAATTCATCCATTTCTCACCACCTTTACTCCTACTATTCTGGTAAAAAGCAACATTGTGGCTCACTTGGATTAATACATTGTTCCTCAAATAGTCTCCTTTCACTCTTGCCCCGTTGCAGCCTATAATCCATATAACAGAGTGTTCCTTTAAAACATATGTCAGACCATGCTGTTCCTCTGCAAATAATCCTTAGAATAAAAAAAACAAAACAAAACAAATTCTTTAGCAAAATGCCTAATAATCTCTCTAACCCCATCTAACTTCTCCATCCCTTGTTCTAACTAGAGATATATTTCTTGCTATTTCTGGAACTCACTGAGCAGGCTTAACCCTCAGGGCATTTACATTTGGCTGTTTCTTTGACCTGGAATGCTCTTCTCTCTTACATTTCCAGAATTCACCCCTTCTCTATCTCTAGGTCGCTGCTCAAATGTCACCTGATCAAAGAATCTTTACTTAACCTTATATAAAAAGAAATTTAAAAAACAACAAAAAACAAGCCTCTCAATCCTGTCACTGACACACAGTAGGTGTTCAAAAATACTTGCATGGATACTCAATATTTCAAAGAGTAGTCTGTATATTGAAAATGAGGACCATGTGGCCTAAATGAAGTTTCTAAGTTTCATATCTGATAAATTATAGGACTGGAATTTGAATCCAATTCTTTCTGACTCCAAAACTTTAGTTGTTTTATGGGGATTTAAATCTTAATGTTGACTTGAAAATCTTCAAAGAAAACATTTGAAACTATAGGAGGAGATGGGATTATATAATGGCTAGACCATATAAGATGGACCAGGGATAGACACTAGACCATATAGATGGCCCAGGGATAGACACTGGAGGAAGGATTCTTAATCATTTTCAGGTCATGGATTCCTTTGAAAATTGGACAAAACTCTTTGGCCCTCATTCCGCAAAGCACATGTAAGCACGTACCATTATCTTGCTTAATATTGCATGCAATTTATAGACTCGATATCATGCTCTAGCTGAAAGGGACAGAAGATAGTAGAAGAGGGTGGGATTGCAGATAGTTTGTGCAGACCAGTGTTTGGGAATTTTGAGAACAAATGTAAAGGGGTGGCCTTCCCAATCTAAAGTTTATGATTCTGACTTCTCTGTTCATGCCTAAATTATTGAAACACTATGTTCCCATCGAGTCAAGATAGAAGGGACAAAAGAGATCTTCTATCACCCTCATTTTGCACATGAAACAGCAGGGGCCAGATGGCCCCAGTGGCATGCTTGTGTGCCTCCAACTGGCTAGTTGCAGAGCAGAGATTAGATTTCACATGTCATGAATCAAGGCCCCTGCTCCTTTTACCATACCATGTTGCCTCCTTAGAAGAATGGGGTTGTCCTCCTGTGCTTCTTAGCTGTTCTTGAGGTGTTTCTGTATATAAGTTATTGGTGTTTTTCTTCATCAAAATGTATATTGAATATAGATGATGGACAATGTTTTGCACTGGAATTATTCTTTTGTATTGCTGAAACATGCTGAAAAGTCATTTTGTAACTAACTCATGGTTAGTTTGAGAAATTGGTTAGCGATAGCTGATGAAAAATATTTGATGGTTAAGTGAGAGCTTAAAAATCTAGACAAGGATTAAAATACTAGTGCAAGAATTTCATTCCATTTTCCAACTTACTTTAATCTGCAGTTTGGTTTTCAGTGTGCAGATGGCTGAAATGGTGCAAGATTGTGCCATTGTCTAGTCCCTTCCAAAGATGTCAATTGTGCAATTATAAAGAATGTTACACATTCAAGATCTTTGTAGCAAAATGCCTGTATATTCATTCATTTGGAGAAACTTAAATAATATCTAAAATCTTCAAGATCTGATGGTAATACTGAGGCACAATTAAATAATTAATTCATGTATTTATCTATTTGACTATCCATCTATCCATTCACCCACTAATTTAAAAAGGTTTTTGCGAATAAAGTGGAAATCCTCATACATTATTTATGAGGTCTCTTAGCGTGACTGACAAGACTACCCAGAGTGCTAATGGACTCTCTGCTCTAGCTTATCAGTTAACTAGTGAAGTTTAACACGAATGGTGTCAGCTTTATATTTAGAGAGTAACTGCATAAACAAAAGAAGCCACTAGGAGAACCTTGTTTTAGAGTTTTCACCTCATTTAAATTCTTAATTTGTCCCTTCAGTTTAGAAAAGACAATTGCAATGTGGTCCTGCTTCCAATTAATGAGTTTCAGAACAGGATTAGGTTTGCCTCACTCAGTCTTTCCAAAATAGACTAACCTTGAATCACACAAACTCCAAGAAAAGGTAAATACTCTGTTCTGATTCAAATTAACTTCAACAGAGAAGACAATCCTAGGTTGTTTGTTTTATTATAGCCCGAGCTAAGAGTCCTAAAAGTTAAAGTTGATAAAACAGACATTTTTTTGTTTGAAAGTTAAAAAAAATATATTAGTTTGGCATACTTGTTACTGTTATTCAGTTTTTTTCCTGCTTATCTCATGTTTTCTGTTTCTAGTTATTCAATAACATAGTAGCAGTAACTAATAGCTTGTATTACTCTTGTAAGATTGAAAATACTTGGCTGATTTTGTTATTTGGAGTTAAATCAATCCTAAGGAGCCAGTTATAAAAAAGCCCCTAATATATCAAATATCTTAAGCATATTGTGAGATTATAAAAGGAATAAAGTTGTGTATATATTTGTAAAATCACTTTAAGGATATCCATTCCTCTATAATCACTTTTTGGGGATTTCATAGAAATCAGGACATCTGAAACTATCATAATCTAGTTTCCCTTTTCATGAAGGTAGTCATCCATCTCCCCTTGAAGCCATCCCCACATTCACATCCAAAATAAAAACTACATGTGGGGGGAACCAAGATGGCATCCTTTTCTATCTTAGTCCATTTTTTGGCAATATTTTTAATGTACTGCCACCTGAGTCTGATTTATTTATTCCTGAATTCTTTGACTTCAAAAATATTCTGATCATGCTGATAAGCACATGTACATTCTAGTCCCTTCCAAAGATAAAATTAAACTCATACCCTATTTATATAAGAGATGAATGCAATACATCTGTTGGTGTTTAATTACGAAACATCAGGGTTTTTTTTTATAAGCAACAAGGAAATTCATTGATCTAGGGTCAAATTATTCCTGTCATTAAAAAACATTGATTTTAAAGTTTTGTTTCACATTAGTTACTCAGCCTGGGTTAGGGCAATAAACACAGCTGTAAGTGAAAATATGTTTGAATTAAAACAATTAGGCTTGATTTTCTTGTGTCTTGCATCTCACAGCAGGTATTCAAGCACAGCCAAAACTTGGATGTGCTGACACCTGTAATCAACACAAACGGTCTCTTTCAAACTAACAAATCATCCCTCCCAGTGGAAGTATAAACAAAACCCTAATTGGAGATTTTGCTAACTATTCTCCCCTGCTGTGAATACTAGTTAGTGTCTAGTGTTTAAGCAGTAACCTCAGCTATAATTTATAATTGCCAAAAGATAAGAGCTAATTCTCTCCATTCAGTCAATGTAACTATGTGTGCTTAAATTGAGCCTATACCATTCAATGATCAATTACCAGCTGGTATCAAACATTTTGAAACTATTTTTTAATTGCAAGGAGGCAAATAATAATTAACACATGTAGTGCTGATAAAGTGCCATACTGTCCTAAGCACTTTTACATATATTAACTCATTGCTCTTCACTAAATACATTTGAGGTAGATACTGATATTATTCCCAATTTACAGCTAAGGAAATTGTGGCTATGTAGTGGTTTGTTCTAAGCATCACAGCTACTAAGCAGTGTAGGTAAGATTTGAATTCAGGTTGTCTGTGTTCAGGGTAGGGGCCTTGCCTTCGTCACTAAAAAATAAAGATGGAAATAAATAAAAATTAGCTCCTATCCCATTTTAGACAATTGAATTGAACACATATGCTGGTGAGATCCTTCATGCAAACTTCCAAGATCACCCAGGGAAGGGGTTCATGGATTCTGAGATCCATAGTTTGCAAGCAAGGCGTATCTTTGATTAAAACAATTGATTGTTGGAAATCAACGAAATCTAAGTGCACAATGAATTAACACAAATGAGAATCAAAAGTGGTACTAACTCAATAATCAATATGTGCATCATTTCAGGAAATATTTCTTCCTAAATCACACAAGAATGTAACTTTTCCCTTACTTCTTAATGTGGTTATTGATGTGCCTTAACAGCTACATTCTTCTGTTCCCTAAAGTATTGGGCTATAAATTAAGAACCTTTGAAATTTTCATTAATTCTTTCAGATATTATACTAGTGTAATCAATTTAAATAGTGCTACAATTTTATCCAGAGCCTCCTTTACTTGTTTAAAGGCTTGCTACTCCCCTGAGGCTATCAACCAGCATCAGTAACACTTGGCAGCTTGTTAGAGATGCAGAATCTCAGGCTGCAAAACACAGACCTATTGGATTAAAATCTGCACTTTAAGAGGATAACCCAGGTGATTTGTGTGCAAATACAGTTCAAAAAGAAGTGGTTTAAGCCACTCTATTTAAAGATGGGGAAAAAGCTGAGGTTTCAATTACCATTAGGTTAAGTTTTTAAGAATTGGATATATTCCTCTCTTCTGTTTGTACAATAGAAAAAGGGTAAATAAATCTTAGCAGAAAATGTATTATGACTATATAGGTTATTGGATTAATGAGATTTGTATTTTCTTTTTTACTTTTATTTTATTATTATTTTCAGAAATGTTAGGGGAATAAGCTAGTTAAGTGTGGGGTGTTAATTATGTACATCTGTGGTTTTATTTTATTTTATTTTTTTTAAGTTTGCCATAAATTATGCAGTCGAGTTTCCCACATTTGGGGAAATCGCAGGGGTCAGCACATCCGGAGTGCAATGGATAAGCCTCGCCCTGGGAAAACCACCTTCGTGATCATGGTTTTTTTTTTTTTTTAAGTACATCTGTGGTTTTAACATCCCCGATATCGTTTTTATTTCTTGAAACCCATCCCATATCCATTTCAAGTCTTTGTGGTTCAGTGGGACTAAAATCTAAGGGTGGGTCTTAGACCCTGGCTTAGCCAATAAGAGTCTATAATGATTGGTAGCACGTGACCCCCACATTGACCAATGAGAGCATTTCCTAGGGCTTTTCCCACCTCCCTGTGCAGTACCTGGAAGGCTGCTCCAGTTTGCTGGGATGGTGAGCGCTAAGGGCCAAGAAGCCTGGAGTTTCCATGGATCATCATTGCCACTCTAAGGGTGGGGGACGCTGCCTGAGAATGAAACCTATAGAGAAAAAAGCAAACCCAAGAGGCAGATTCAGACACCTGGATCCAGTTACAGCTTTGGATCCATCACATGGACTTTCCAGGTATGTGAGACAAGTCTATTTTTTAAATTGAGATATAGTTGACATATAAGATAATATTGGTGTCAGGTGTACAACATAATATTTGGTATTTGTATATAATGAAGTGACTCTAGTTAACATCTGTCACCATACATAGTTATAATTTTTTCTTCTCATGAGAACTTTTAAGATTGACTCTCCTAGCAACTTTCAAACATTTAATCCATTATTATTAACTACAGTCACCATATTGTGTATTACACCCCCAAGACTTATTTATTTTATAACTGGAATTTTGTACCTTTTGTCCCCTTACATCCATCTCCCCTCAGCCACCAATCTGTTCTTTATATCTTTGAGCTTGGTTTTTTGTTTGTTTGGATTCCACATGTAAGTGAGATCATATGGTATTTGTCTTTTTCTGACTTATTTCACTTAGCATGGTGCCCTCAAGGTCCATTCCTGTTGTCGCAAATGGCAAGATTTCCTTCTTTTTTACAACTGAATAATATTCCTGTGTGTGTGTGGGGGGGGTGGTGCGCACACACACACATCTTTATCCATTCATCTGCTGATGAACACTTAGGTTGTTTCCGCATCTTGGCTATTGTAAATAACGCTGCAGTGAACCTGGGGGATGCATATATCTTTTTGTTAAGTGTTTTTGTTTTCTTCAGGTGAATACCCAGAAATAGAATTGCTGGGTCATATGCTAGTTCTATTATAATCTTTTGAGGAACCTCCATACTGTTATCCTTCAGGGCTGCACCAATTTACATTGCCACCAACAATGCACACATGTTTCCTTTTCTCTGCATCCTCACCACTACTTGTTACATTTCTTGTCTTTTTGAGAGTAGCTATTAAGTGATGGTTGATTTGGATTTCCCTAGTGATTGGTGATGTTGAGCACTTTTTCATGTATCCATTGGCCATCTGTTTGTCTTCTTTGGAAAAATGCCTATTCAGATCCTTTGCTTATGTTTTAATTGGACTGTGTTTGTTTTTGCTATTGAATTGTATGAATTCTTCATATATTTTAGATGTTACCCCTTCATTTATTTCAGATGTACGATTTGCAAGTATTTCCTCCCATTTGGTAGGTTGCCTTTTCCCTTTGTTGATGGCTGTAGATTCTCAATGTAGCTATTCTCTAGTTTCTAAAAAGATGTTTCCCATTTTTACATCTATTTATTTAATTGATAATGTGTTTGTATCTTAGCTTACTCCCAAAATACTTTAAGGTGACTTACTAAGACACAAGTGTAGACTTTGTGAGCTATATATCATTTTTAAGATTTTATTTATTTATTTGAGAGAGAGAGCACAAGCAGGGGCAGTGGCAGGCAGAGGGAGAGGGAAAAACAGGCTTCCTGCTGAGCAAGGAGCCCAATGCAGGACTTGAACCCAGGACCCTGGCATCATGACCTGAGCCGAAGGGAGATGCCGAACTGATTGAGCCACCCAGGCGCGCCCCTTTGTGAGCTTTAAATATGAAGGCACACTGCCTATATTTGCAGTGTTGCCTGTCTTTAGCTGTGGGAACTTGGTCAGATGACTCCTCTTTCCTGTCTGTTTCCTTGTTTGCACAATATGGATGCTACCATCATCCTCTATACCTCTTAGGGTAATTAAGAGGAGTCATTGATTCATATTTTAACTGCTTAGTATAGTCCTAGCATATGATAAGTGCAATGAGCTGTAGGTACTGCTCATATGCAACAAAAGAGTTTGTATAAAATTAATTCAAAATAAGCAAGGAACATGGGAGAAAGCAAAATAAGGATTAAAAATGAGAATATGTCAGGTGGAAATTAAAACCATAAAACATGTGTTACAAAATCCTGCACCTACCAGAAGCAAGCCCAAATTTTGGCTCTCAGCATCTTAGTTGCCAAAGCGGATGTCGAAGTGGAGACCATCAGTTATTTGATTCATAACCCAAAATGAAAACTGTTTTATATTTATATTATACTCTATATTATACTGAATATTCTTATGAACAATAAAATTGCCAAATAATATTTAAACAAAAAATTATGTGCCACAATTTACCTAGTATATACCTTTTACTTTACATGTAGTTTGTTTCCAGTTTTTACATAACCAAATTTATAACTGAGATATTTTTTGCATAATTTTTTATTATTTATTTATTTTTTTTTAAAGATTTTATTTATTTGACACATAGAGAAAGCGCATAAGCAGGCAGAGGGAGAGGGAGAAGTAGGGAGACTGATGCAGGGCTGGATCCCAGGACCCTGAGATCATGACCTGAGCTGAAGCTAGATACTTAACTGACTGAGGTTAAGCATCTAGCTTAACCAGGCGCCCCTGTATATAACTTTTTAATGTGTTTACTGTCATTTGTTTTGGCTCGTATCACCAAAATTGAAATTGAGGTCAGAGGGTTTAAGCATTTTAAGATTTCTAATAAAAAATAGTGTACTTGTAAATACTGCAAAGAGTCTACTGGATACAGAAATATTTTCTCTAATCAACTCATCAGTACATTTTGACTTTCAGGTAATTAGCTATGGATATACTTGTTAACACTGAAAGTAGTTTGCATTTGTAATCTTTGTAGTTCGAGACCTCGTGTTGCTGTATCCATACCATCACCAGGAAAACTATTCACGACAGATATCTTACCAGTGGCAGTCCAACAATTAATTTTCTACATGAAGTATTTTCCTTTAACACATACTAAAATAACATTTACTGAATACCCTATTTTTCTTAGAAGAGTTTAAATGTGTAGCATTTCATCTTTTTGACTGCATTAGTAAATGTTCAGAAAGAAACACAAAACAAAGTGCAAACGGTTAATAGCTGAGCATAATACAAATATTTTATTTCACTCACCTACCAATCCAGTGTAGGTATTTCTGATTGGGACTGAGGAGGACCTCTGCTCCATTCAGTATATTCAAGGACCCAGGTTGATGGAGGCTCCACCACCTTTGACAATGGCTTCCACAGTCACCCTGAATATCAACGTCCAAGTGGTGAGAGGGTGAAAGAGAGGGTAGTGAAAACATATCCTTTTTGGTCTTATCCCCAAAGTGACAAATCAGTTTTACCACCATTCTGCTCACAAAAGCTAGTCATATGGCTTTTCTAAGCCTGGTTTGTATAACCTTGGGAATATTACTTAACCTTTCTAAGTTTCAGTTTTCCCATATGTGAAATGGGGATAACAATAGCAATCTGCTCCCTGGCAATTGTGAAATTTAATGCTATGTATATAGCACTTAGCTCAGTGTCTGACTCATACTAAGGGCTCAAATAATGATAATACTCTTATTATTGTCAGTTGTAGTATTAGATAGGACATACAACCTAGACATATATTACAAAAACATTTTTTAATTACATATGATGACATTGAATAATTTTTAAAAGAACCCCAAGAAATGGGAAAAAATGTTATCTACAAAAACCAAAAACAAACAAACAAAAACATTGTGGTCTCAGACCTCTCTGTAGTACTAAATACCAGGAAGGGAAAAGGGGAAATAAATGTTGTGGCCAAAAATTTGAACACTGGACTAACGTATAAGGCAGTAGGAAGACATGTTTATATGTGTAGATACCTGGAAAATATAGTATATGCTTCATTAAAAGAAGGCATGAAGATACGTTCTAAAAAGCTGAACTTAGGAATGAATAACACATTGGATAAAAGGGATGGTGATAAATTCTAACATTTTAAGTTAAGTTTAGGTATTATTACAAATATTAGTCCAAAATAACTGACGATTAAGAATAGTTATTGAAAGACAATGTATATTGTGAAATTAACGACATAAGTTTGAAGCATGCAACTCTTTAACCATCTGAGCCACCCAGGCGCCCGCATGCAACTCTTTAAATAAAGGAGAAATGTGAGGAAAGGTACAGTGAAGGGTGCTCTGCTGAGAACAAGGGGAGGGGAGTGGCATGGGATGAGGCTGAGGAGCAAGCAGGGACTAAAGCAGGAAAAGCCTTTCTCAGTGTATTAGAAGTATGCATTTATTAGAAGCTAATACATGATGAAATCTGAGCTTTCAAAAAAATCACTTAGATGCATTTTGGTAAATGGATTGGAGAAATCTAAGAGTGGATGTGGTGAGTCTGTTAAAGAAGTTGAAGTAGAAGTGCTGGTAGTTCACACAAGGTGTTTGGCATTACAGTAGAGAGAAATTGAGGTGATTGAGAATATTTAGGCCGTAGAAATGGTAGAACTTAGTAATGGATTGGGTATGTGGATGAGAGCGATGTGAAGGATGATTCTGGGTGTATGCTTGTGACCCTCGGTAGTGGGTGGTGATGCCACTCACTACGATTGGGGTTGAAGACTCATAGGAGAGAACTTGAGATCAATTTGTAACAAGCTGAGTTTGAGTGACTCATGCATGTGGAGATGGCCATGCAAGTGGAGAGGCTATATAGACATTTGGATGTTTAGATCAAAAAGATTCAAAAGAAATATTTGTAGTAAAAATATTGATGCATAGTCAATGAGTAGCTTAAACTGGAGTTTCTCAACCTTGGCACTGTTGACATTTTAGGCCAATAATTCTTTGTTATGCAGGGTCTACTGTGCATTGTAGGATGTTCAGACCACCCCTAGCCTCTACCCACCAGATGCTAGTAGGAGCATGACAATGCAAAATGTCCCCAGACATTGAAAATCATCCCCTGATAGGCAAAATTGTCCCGTTGAGAAACACTGGCTTAAATGGTGGTAACTAACAGGACAGTATCAGAGTAATAAGGAAACCCTATAACCCTAGTGAGACCCGTAATTCGGTTCTAAAAAAATATGGCTCAGGCAATTTTCCTTATTTCAAGTAATTGTTGTGGATACAAGAATGGATAACAGGAAGAGGAACACTATCTGTATGTGCTATTGTAAAACAAGTTAAAGTAGGGTCCGATGTAGATAAATAGAACCAGGAGGATTAGAGATTTCAAAACTGTTGAAGATGGAATTTACTGTACTAGGGAATAAAAAAGGTATATGATAATCTGTAAATTCTAAATTGAAATTTGTATATCCTCTTTATATAGTTGGTTAATTCCTGCATATCCATGAGTAGGCTTAACTGAGAGACAATGTTCTTGCTGATCCCATTTTCAGAAAAAGCAGGGCTGAACTGCATCGCCACAGTCACATGGGCATGAAAGATGAGAATCTTTCTCATTCGAGTTTTTGGTCCTGTTATTGACCATGAACTCTAATGGCTTCATGGAGAATCTTTGTATCTTTGGGGGTTGATAGAATATTAGAATATTGTTGAATCCTGTAGACTAACATTATCTGTTACATGGTACTATTAACAGTATTTCCAACACATAATTTTTATTGATTTGCATACATTTAGATTATGTCTGTTAGGAATATTTGAATTGTTCTGTTTATTTTGTTGGTAAATATTTCCTTTGTCCCCTGAAAATATGCAAATATATGATTATTTTACAAACTGAAACTAGTATAACCTGAAGTACAGTTAAATTATGCAACATTTGCTCCTTTTTTTAAAGTAAAGTTATTGTCTTCGTGTGAAAATATTCAGTTGAATAGTGTTTTCTAAGGTACTTGCATTTAACTTTCACTTGACTGTACTCTGGAACGCTCTTGATATTATATGTTTCAGAGTTTCTCTGCTGTTTAACTTTGATTTGGCATACTCAGTATGGTGAGTTGTAATTTGCCTATAACAGCCGACTCCTTTGAAAATAAGAGTGAAAAACATAGAAATCTCTTTTAAAATTTAAAGATCTTTTTTTTCCCTAAATGACCAGAAATTTCTAAATCCTGGTTTCTAAAAACGGTGCCATTTTGAAATTTATCTGGCAGATAGCACTGCTCTGCTGCATTACATGTGGTTGATGTTAGTCACATCCTTGATGTAACGTAACACAAGCTGGCTAAGGTAATCCAATGTGACATATGACAGCATTTTGAGCCAGTCTGGGATATTTGAAAATATGCCATCTTTCAAAGACCATGGACAGATAGCATGGTGAGCCAAGATTGTGAACTCTGCTGTTTTCATTTTGAACAACCACAAAGCAAGGTTTTGTGATAATTAAACTGTGAATTCCAACATGGTAGACTCCAACAAATAATAACAAAAGTGCAATTTTTTGATAGTGAGTTTATACTTGAAACTACTGAAGTGAAATCATTAAGAAAAAACAACAACTAAAGAGATGTGATGATGTATTATTACATGTATGTGAAAAGATAGTGCAGAAACCAGCTAAGAGTATCTGGTAACAAAGATACAGAGGTGACCAGTGGGCATCTGGTTATTTACCATTTGTTAAAAGTGCTCAGGTCAAGTCAAGTATCATTTTAGTAGTGTTAGAGGAAAAACAATCTAGAAACATGAGCACCCAGGCAAACATCTATGTTTTCTACACATGTTGCATTTCTCTGTGAAAAGTCTCTCTGTACTCAACCTAATTTATTGTGCAGGCTGTGGAGAATTTGAAAACCACGTTTTCTTCTAGGATTACTTCAAGATCAGCTCCTTTGATTTTAAATTTGTTTCACATTTGTTGGAGCAGAAAATACTAGCACTAATAATACCTGATAAATAGTGATGAGTTACAGAAATGAAAATAACCTGGACACTGAATTAGATAGAGGACGGAAAAGGAAATTGAACATAATGTATACATCTTAGAATGCAAAGGTAAAATTGAACTACACATAAAGGGTCAGCAAAACTGTTCTTTTTGTGAGATTTACAACTGAAAGTTGTAATATGTGATTGCCTTACTCAATTATATTTTAAAATCTCTTCTTTCATGAAAAGCTCTTCTTATCTTTCCAGGTAGGTCAAAATCATTAAGTAATTCTGGTACTAATCTGTTAATAATGTGATTTAAGTAAATGTGGAAAACAATTCACTTCCTTGCAAATTAAAAACACATAGTTTAAAAAATACTTTGTGCATATATAAATATATATGTAAATACATTTTAATTATTTGTGCATATATTTTAAAAATATTGAGATTTCTGGGGCGCCTGGGTGGCTCAGTTGGTTAAGCGACTGCCTTCGGCTCAGGTCATGATCCTGGAGTCCCAGGATCGAGTCCCGCATCGGGCTCTCTGCTCGGCAGGGAGTCTGCTTCTCCCTCTGACCCTCCTCCCTCTCGTGCTCTCTGTCTCTCATTCTCTCTGTCTCAAATAAATAAATAAAATCTTTAAAAAAAAATATTGAGATTTCCTGAACTGCCTAAGATGACATTATAGCATAGGAAGAAAATGCTGGGTTTTTTTTATAATTACTTTAGGTACAATAGCAAAAATTCCCCCTACGTTAATATCACTCTTACAACTTATATGTTTTTCTAATGCTTTCTCCTTTGAAACTCAAAGGTATGTGTATATCACAAAGATAAATTGTTTTATCCATTTAACAGAAAGGAAAATTGAAACTTAGGGTTCTAGTGATTGATAGGATCTTAATTTCAAGTCAGGTTTTGAACTTGAAGTCTACTGCCCTTTTTTATGGTTCTCATAAAATTAGGATTTTGTTAATTTGACCCAAGACCTAGTGACTGATAGCAAAATTTAATGTAAAGATAAACAATTTAACATTAAGTGGAGACTGGATTGATCACCTTGATGTTATACTTTAACAATGCTGAAAGTGAACAAAACAATTACCTGTCGAATTCTGGTTGATAATTAGATTAATGGAATGCTCTAGTTAAAAACATTGTGGTATTTTGTACTTAGGGCTATAGCAAGTGTTGGAATAAAAACACAGTAATGCCCAATGAATCTAATATAGAAGATCTGATATTTTTGGTTTAATAGAAACAAAATATATTGCCAAAATAACCTAGAAAAGCCCATTAGAAAAACAAAACAAAATAAAAATCATTTTGTCTTTTTGGAGGAAACTAAAGGTTAAAAGGTATAAGCTGAGGAAAACCAAAGTCAAGCAAATTATTGTATTTGCTGGGTTGCTTTCAAACATATTACAAATCCATCTATCAGTGACCCTTGGCTAGCTATTCTAGACAGGAGTTGCCTAACCAGAAGGAGAGATAGGATACTAGAAACAGGATTTAATGTTTGTTATGTGCCTACTGTGCCTACATTTTTTTATAGATTATTCTCACAGAAAGTTTGTGAAAGCAATTTTCCCATAATATACACCAAAGATTGCAGCTCAGAGATTAAGTGACTTGTTCAAGGCAATATCCCTAACGTGGCTGATGAGGGATTTGAACCTAGTTACAGAGTTGAGATTTGAATATTGAAAATATTAAAATATGTTAATCTTAGAAGAAATATAAGCAGATGATAAATGACAGAGGACAGATGTGCAAATAAAAGAAAAAAGGAGTTTTTTCAAACTGATGGTCTAGCATTGGTAAGAGCCTACCCAGGAAGATTTATGTGATTCAGTTGGATAACATATCATTCTGTTTGGTTATCTAGTTGAATGAGGAATTTCCTGGATAATGAGTTGGCATGCATTTTGACCTTCTAAAGTACTCTAAGGTAGAATATAGGGTATGGAGCTGGGCAACTTTGAATTCATTTCCTTGATGGTTAGTTTACTTTCTGTGTTACTTTGGGTGACATACTTAATTATGCTGATCCTCAATGCATTCATCTGCAAAATGAATATTAATGATACTTGTGTGCATTCTGTTAAGTTATACTGGGGTAACAAACATTACCAAAATGCGAATGGCTCACAACAAAGGTTCTTTTCTTGCTTGGATTGCCGATCCTTTTCAGGTCAGGCCAGCTCTGCTCTGTTTTCTTCCTTTTGGCAGAAGGAGCCTCCCCTTTCAGCATGTGTTTGTCTCAAGGCAGAGGGAAGAGATGCAGAAACCATAGGATGACTCTCACAGGGTCTGCTTATATGGTTTGTGCATTGCTCTCACTTACCTTTAAAATTTCCAGGGGAAGTCACATACCCAAGGCTTATGAGAATGAGGCAGAAAGTATTGTCTAATAGGGAAGGCACTGAATAATTGAGAACAATCCTACAGTCTACCATAACACCCACATTATTGTTGTGATGATTAAATGAGATGAAAAAACAGAGTTCCTAGCAGAGTTCTAGGCACATAGTATATGCTCAAGAAATTCTATTTCACTTCCATCCCATTTGGGATCCAGGGTCAAGTTGAACAAAGGCCAAGCTCAGGAAATATTGCAACTCTATATAATAATTTTCAAGAGTTCATTCCATGACCTTATTATAGTAATTGAGGGAATTACAAATAAGATTTACTATGTTTCTCATTAGAGACTGGGAATTAAAAGAATTAAAATCCTATTGAAAAATCATAGTAAGTTAGAAAGACCTTAGTCCTCTTCCTTAACTCTTAATAAAGAACTGACAGATTCAGACCTGGCTTTTAAAAGTACATTCTTAATTTCTTAGGAATTCCTCACTTCTTACACACACACACACACACACACACACACACACACACCCAAAGTATATAAAACAATTAAGTGAGCATTATTAACAAAATAACAAGGCAGTTTCAATTGGAAGCTGGCATTTGGGATAACAGATGAACATAAATTTTGGTGAGAGTTATTTTCCAGTTTAAAAAAAAAATCTCTCAGGAATTTTGCAAACTTTAGCATGAGAGGAAAATTCCCTATTGAATGTTTCTGAAAAGGTCTCTTTTCTATGTCATGTGGTCAACGCCAGCAAGAGTTTTGCATGAGTAATGGATTTGGTCTTGTGGATTTTTGGATGAATCCTTGAGGAAAAAGCCAACAAGTCTTGCCTTCCCTCGATGAGATCAAAGACACCACTGTATTTTTGGTATGAAAAGGGTTTTACCATGTTGCCAAAAATACGCTGTTTCCCCATCAGCTGTGTAGTGGCCACACAGTGATTGACAGACCATGAAGTCTCTCCAGGGTGGCTTCGTTTCAACTTAATGGTAGTGTTTAATTTGAAAAGTACTCTGAGTCCCTTTTGGATAAAAATTGTGACAGTACACAAATAGTTTTTCCCTCAGCAAAAAGTCAGTCGACAAAACCCACTGTGTGAGGTGTCGCTCTAGTACGAATTTCTATCTGTGTAAGATTAAAGTACTCAGCTAATCATTTATCGACTCTTTTTTTCGCAATAAATTCAATGGAGAAAAAAATAATTTCTGATGAAGACTAAATTGTTTAAATGTTCCCAGAGAAACAAATTTGAGAATTATTTTTATGGGGAAAAAATGTCTAAAAAAGTCATTGGTAGGCCATTCTTCATTATAAACTATTTAAATAATGGAAACTTGTTATCATATGATTTTAATATACAATGGACTGAAACACAGCTTCTCATACAGCAAATACTCAACTGGCAGGCAATGAGCAATGACAGGTGGTTATTAGTCATGTCTCATCAAGGGTCCCCCAGTGTATGAACTTTATTACATATATGAGAAAAAAAATGGAGAATTCATTTGTCTGTAGTTTAGTATGTTTATTTTTTAAAAGTTTCAATGTATCCAATCTACTGCAAACTTAGATAGCAAAAATAGCAAAGTAAATTAGAAAAGGTTAACTAAAAACCCCTCTCAGTAACTTGTGGGAGAGAGGAAGGATATACAGATAAATAAGCCCCCTTTTAAAAAGTGTACCCTTCACACTAAGGTTCAATATAAGCGTGAAGAATCCAGTGGAGAGTCCAACAAATCCCAGAAAACATCCTCCACTATAGGAATTACCTGGTCCTGCACTAGTGTCTGCAGCCCTCAGATTTGCAGCGTTCCTTGGCTTTCCTCTGAATCTCTGGTCCAACTCAGTGAAGTGATGTGGAGAGAAAAAACAAAAACACACCAACACTTTAAGCCCTTTATGCTCCAAGTCCTGAAACCAACGAGATGGTATCTTGAATGATTAGGATGAACTGGTGACTGCATGCAGAGGTCACACTCACCAGAAATCTGCCTTACTTTTTGCTTTAGTTCACAGGAACTGTTTAAGATCAGAGGTAAAAAAGAGTTGTGTGTTGTGCTGCATCAGGAGTATGTTTTCTGCTCACTTTTGATGCTATGAAGTCAAATGAAACAGTTTGGAATGAGGACTGAAACAAGAGGGTTTGTGGGTGTGGCAGCCTCCACGGCCTCAACTAGTTGGTAGAACGCCAGTAAGCATTCATCTGTTCTACCTCTGATATTGGGGCCTTGTTCTGGGAGTTTTTTGGAAAAAAAAAAATATAAAAAGGCCTATGTGAAAATGATAAATACTCAGTGAAGCCTCGAAGGTTTCGTTGTCTCAAATATTATGCATTTCATGAATTCTGTTTCATCCTATTTTTCCAGGTTGGTATTTAGTGTCTCCACTTCAGTTTGTATATATCTCGTCTTAAATATTCTATAGCCTGCAGGGGACATTAGGTCTATAGTCTAGAATGCCTCATTTTAAGTCTATAATGCACAATGTATGTTTTAATTATTTGACAATATAAGGCTTTTAAGTGAAATCCATGAAAACATTAAAAACCCATACTAAATCTAAAGTTCACTTGAACAATTTTAATTTTATTGACAAAACATGCTACTTTTAATAATAATACTGGTATATATGTATAAATGCTTCTTTTCTAAAGTGAAAATTGATAGACCTCTTTCTTCTAAGTCCTGCTTTACAAATATCCAGTTTATACTTGATATCAGAATGATCTGTGGCAGAAAAAAGTAATCCATGCTCCTTGGCAGAAATACAGGCTGTAGACCTCAATTGTTAGATTTTTGAAATTCAAATAAAATATTTGAATGATGGTTATCTATAGCTCAATCTCTTCTGATGTTTGAACTTGCCTTATCACTGCCTGAATCATTGTCAGGAAATGCCTTTTTTTTTTTTTTTAAGATTTCTCTAAATTGGGAAGCTTTTAATCAGTTTTGTTCTTGTTATAAAGTCCAATTCTACCACTGACAGCAGTCAGTAAGCATAGAGCCTTTTGCTCTTAACAATGTGTTTATCTTTAGACTAATGCTATTTGAGTCAGAGGTTAATAACACTTACTAATAAGATATTAATAAAGTAACTAACAAGTTTAAAATATGCTAAAGTGAAACTCAACCCATTTTGTGTTTAAATTCCTGAGGCTTTGATTTAATCCTAATACATATCATCCAGCTGCATTGAATTCATTTGACGGAAACACTTGATAATTGTTCACCTTATACCCTTATCATTTAGACACATTCTCTAGCACACTCTACTTACTATTCCTTGATATAATAAACTCAAACACCAAAGTAAAAACAAAACAAAACTTAAACAGCACTTCGAACACTGAAGAAAAAAGTAGCATACTCTGAAAATAAAAACAGAAACCTCTAAAATAATGTTTTATTTATCACATATAAATGTGTTTTCCTAAGAATTATTTCCAGTACAGGCCACCATATGGAAGTAGAAAGCCATTATGGGAATGAACTAAGATGGTTTGTATCACCTGCATAACTTGTTTTGTTCTATGCCTTCAGGCTTCAAAATCCACTTCCCATATTTTTTTCCTTTCTTAAAAATAATGTACATCAGTTTAATTTATCCCAGGTCCTGACAGAAGGATCGGATTTTAAGCATTTAATGCTGTGGTTTCAAATCCAATTTCTCAGTGTTCATCGTTTCAAAAGTGGTAGAATTCAGTTTTTGAAAAGGTTCAAGAACTTGGGGAGGATTGGCATACTTTCTAAAGTCTTACATTGATGTTAAAGGCAGCTCTGTACGGAGAGAGCAGTTTGGTCTGAATTTTTCTATAGTGCTCCAGGAAATACTAAACCCTTTGCCTACTCCAACAAGAGTCTCTTCTTAATGGTGTCAACCTAGGAAAATTTTTAAACCCATAAAGCATATTGAATAAATAACCTATTTACAGATTTTTCTGGGCTAGGACACTGATTGGCTGGTACATTTTCCTAAAAGGAGGGTATCAATATATCTGCTTAAGGCTTGATTCCACCACATGTTTGGAAACAACTTTCCTTAAGACCAATGGGATTTTTATCCATTCAGACGCTGAGGCACTAGATCCTTTCACAGTAAATTCATTGTAGGCTCTCTTTATTGGTGGTGGGTGAACCTCAAAAGGTCAGGAGTCCAGATTGCTTCAAATAAACATCCAGAATCTCAGATGATTTTTTGAAATGGGCCCAAGTTTACTTGAACCTCTTTTCTGGTTTGGAAATCAGGCTGAAAATTTTATAGAAACAGATTTTCTTGTGAGATCTCAGAATGTTGTGGTTTAAGTAAAGTAATAAACAAATTTGAAAAATGAAAGGCAAAATTGGCTCAAACTCACCTGGTTTCATTCTATTAAATGCCTGAAACTGAGTGGCATTGTGCAATATTTTAAAAAGAAAAAAAAAAGACTTTGGCTGTGGTTTTGCCTAGAATCATCAAACATTCCTGTTGAGGAGGTTTAAGAGAACTTTCTGTCACTCTGTCCTCCTCCATCCTTATGTTTCAATGAGTTTCATCTTTTCTTTTATTTGTTTATTTTCACTTTCATGACTTCAGCATTGGTCTTCCATTTTTATCTATCTATCTATCTATCTATCTATCTATCTATCTATCTATTTATTTATTTTGGTTTTAAACTGTTAGTGAAGAGTAACTCTTTGAACTTCTTTTGAGATGGAATAATCTCTCTTCATTTATGAGTCTTCTTGAAGTGCATATCATGGCATTTGCATGGTATATATAACATGGAAATAAAGTAGAATTTTTGAAATACTTACTGTTAAATACCAGGCATGAGGTAAAACTTTCACATGCATCATATCTCATTGTCCCAGCAAGACTATTAAGCAGGTATTATAATATCTATTTTATAAGTGAGAAGAAACGGTTTATGAAGGGATGGTAACTTGCCCAAATGTGTAGCTATATTACTTATAGCTGGGAAGTAACAGAGGCAGGATTGAAGCAGAGGATGTCTGACTTCAAAGGCCATACACTTTACTACTACTTTCCAAAGTTTCCTGTATAGTTGCGGAGGTTTTTCCGAGAGCTTTTTTTTGTAAGCCCATTTATCCCTTCCTAATAAGTTTAACCTAACCATTACATATAATGGCTTATATACATTAGATGTTAGCTGGAAAGAGTATTTGTTTTGTAACTCTTAGATGTGAATAGGAAATTTCTATAGTTAAGAAAGTTTGTTATAATCATGCCTTAGATTTGTGAAGCTCTGTCCTATATACAAAGACCTTTTGTGGGTGTTATCTCCTTCTCATCTGTCCAGCAAACCAGGAGGTAGGCAGATAAGTCATCTTGATCCACTTGTACAAATGAGGAAAACTGAGGCTCCATGAAATTAAGATATTTCTCCCAAAGTCCTGAAACTACAAGAACTCCAGAAGAAACTCTAACTGAAATCTTTCACCTATGTGAGTTGCTCTTTGCAAGTCAATGTTTCAGAATTCCATTCTGTGATCTCCCAGTACCTAGTTTTATTTGCTCCCTCCTTCCCCTTTTCAACTGCACTATTTTCTCCACAGTACTTTTGCATATTTCAGCTCTGAACATATATTGTGCTCCTGATAGAAAGTGCTCTGCACTAACTGATAAAATCCAAACTACTTTTGCAGAGCCCAAAATAGTCTGGACACATGATACCAAAGCTGTTCTTGTGCTACCCATTTAAGTTATGTATCAAGTCTAAATTTAATCAAGGCCACATTTTATTTATACATTTCATGCATTAAACTCATTTAAACTTTTAGTCAGATTTCATTAGAAGAAATACTACCGTGCACATCATGCAGTAGTAAAGCTAATGTACTTCAGGAATTTGAAAGGAGTTCGAGATCGGGGGTCTGATTTCAAAATTTCTCTTTCTTTCTCTCCTCAGTGCTTTGCAGCAGTTCTGTGAGCAGCACACGGTTTGTCTCCTAGGACACTAATATAGTCAGCATGCTCTGTACAAACGTGTAAACACAGACATTCCGTGTAATCAGGGAGGTTGGTGTCTTAAGGCAAGATTATGTTTTTTTAGGAAATGCAATTTATGTTCAGGATTAAGTTTCACTCGCAGACTGATAACGGCTGAGGTTCAGGGAGATGATAATAAGTATTGTATCCTTACTCCCTGCCCTGCCTCTGAAGCCTCAGATCCGTCTTCCTGGATGGCCTTCATCCTCCTGATCCCAAGTACAATTATTTGGGTTCTGCATTTCTTAGGAAGATGAGAAAAGTCAACGATGATACAGAACACATTTTAAGAAACATCCGGCATCTATAAGCCTTGTTGGTGGGTGTGAGGAAATCTAGAGAGACGTGAGGAAAAAATACAGATGACACCAGACTAACATTCTTCACAAGTCAGGAAATTTAAATTTATGTTAGGTACTTTGTATTCCTGAGGTTGATGTGGGATTGGGTAGCAAATGAGACATGATTCTTAGAATGTAATCATCTTTGCTTGTGGCATGGTCCTAATACTAGAAAACAAGTTAAACATATGAGGTTTCTGGCAGATATTCTCTTTTCACATCAAAGTTGAAATAAATCCACTCGGAATATCATGTAAGCCCTTCCTATAAATCCTTTTTACACAAATTGTGGGTCATGCAAAAGAGAACTATGGCCTTGATCAGACAGCTGAGTTTTCTCCATCTTTAACTTTTTTTTTTTGCCCACAAATGAATTAAGTACCTAGAACTGGAACTTTTTGGACAGCAAGGAAGACTAAAGTCCTTTTTTATCATGGTAACAGGTACTGCCTGGGTACGGGCCTTACCACGGAAACCTCAGTCTGCTGAGGCCGCGACTTTGAGCCACGAGGCAGGTTGGCAGTGGTGGTGGTGGGGGGGGTTGTTTGTTTGTTCAAACATATTTTCTAAATTATTTGTTTGTGTCAGTTAGGAGGCTAGAACTGGAAAATGCAGCCTTGAGCTGGTTTTTACAAAGTCCTTGTGCAGCATTATAATAATCTTAGCAACTAGATAATGCTCCTGTGGGCAGAGAATCAAGTCTGATAGAGCAGGAACAATTCTGTATTGTGATGACTCCTGCTGTTTTCTTCCAAGACATTGGAAAGAAAAGACATAGTAGTTGAGAAAAAAAAAATTCCTTTATCCCCCCTTCTAAAATCCAACCTCTTCTAAAAATAGAATTTTATGATGATCAATCTAATTTATTTTCAAGACTATTTATTTAATAAGAAGAATGTTCTCCTGTACTGAGATGCAATATAACTGATACGTATATCTTTTTTTTTTTTTTCCCCCACGGAGTTAATGTTTACGGTAGAGGGCTAAGCATTGAAAATACGGAGCTGAAATGGAAACTCTGGTGTCACTTTAGCTGCAGTCCCGCTGCCTTAACTGGGGAGAAATATATTAGCCCTTGTCCAGCTTACCTTTTCCATGAGGTGTAAAAAGCACCCTATACAAAGAGAAGCTATGAAACCCAGAAATGTTACTCATATACACGCCCATTGTTGCACACTGGCACTGGGCGAGCCTGCTGATTCTAACCATATGGCTGCATGCAGAAGTGCACTGAGAAGTTTCCTCTGGGGTGCCCACACAGTGTCCGACTGGCTTCCCGGGCTGCAGGAGAAAATAAAAAATCTGCGTTCTCCCATTAGGAGATTTAATCCAGATGCTCACGAGGTTATACATTTAAAGAGTGGATCTTGGACTTGAAGGAAAAGTAACGTTTCCAGGCTTTGAAGGCTCTTTGCTTTTTCCACTAGGTGGCGCCCAAAGGCCGTGCTGGTGAAGACATCTCACAGACTGGAAACTGAAAATCTAATTTTTAAAATGTTTTAAGGGTGGATTAATTCAGAACTACCACTCTTCTAATCCGATTACGGGTGCACAGCGTCCAATGTCACTCAGACTGTGCTTGTACTGCCTGCTGAGTGGTCAGTAATAATTCCGCCTCACAGAGAGCATATGGAAACTTCGGAGGTATGGAAATAGTTTATGCTGGTAAACTAGAATTCTTGGAGAATAAATATTTTGTACTCAGTGTATACATTGAATGCCCAAATTACTATGATAATTTCTCTGCAATTAAGTTTTTTTTTTTTCCGTCAACATTTTTCAGCTTTTAAGGAGGATCTTTCCTGTCCTAAATACCTTTCAGAATTCCAGAAAAACACCATTTCACTTAATAGTAGTTTTCGGTTATGGCCCATTATTAACAACTCTTACAAACCCTCCTTATTATTTCTGGAACTGGAAGTTTTGGGGCTGTAGGCTACATTCATTTTAGTTTGATGGCAATCAGTTACTGCATGCCTCATGAGCCATCAACTGTAAATCGGAACTCTGACGTAGAGACTTATGCTTTCTGCATATCGGCTCTGCAGATCTTGCTTTCTAGGTCTTTCTTGGCTTCAGAACAAGCAGCATTACTGGTATACGTAGGGTATGCATTAGGCCCAAACTCTTTTGCTTCCTCTAGGACCTAGTTATACGACCCTGGCTCAATCATATATATTTTGTCACTAAGCAGAGCCAGCTATATGCAAAATATTGAAGTTAGGTGATGTTGTTTTTGATCATTATGTTTTCTTTCCCTGGCCTTGTCTGCACAGCACACGTAATAGAGCCGATCAAAGTAAAACACAGGTATTAAATGGACTTGGGTTAAAATCTTGATGTTTATTGATTACGTGATCTTGGGTTATTTACTTAATATCCCTGGACTTCTATGACCTATTTTAGAAAATGAAAATAGTAGTCTGTATAACCATAACTCAAAAGGGTGCTTTTGAATATTAAGTTATATCAAATGTATGAGAAACTTAATGGTCTGGCCGGTGTGAACTTCTCAATAGATGATAGCTGTTGTCATTAGGAATAAGCATTTAAAAAACCTAACTCTGTTTGTCTTATAATCAGTCTGTTGCAGTGCTGTACACGCTGCCCTAAGATCTATGCAGTCTAGCTGGGTTAATATTTCATTTGTTCACTCATTTACTCATTCAACAAGTATTTATTAAATACCTACTATACAACAGGAATGTTTTGATGATGATATTACAACCATGAGCAGAAGACACATGAACACTGCCCTCACGGAGCTTAGTTTCTTGGAAGAAACAAACTCTGAACAAAAATGCATTATTCAAACAAATTTTAAATTAAAGGTGTGATAAGTATCATGAACAAAGTACAGAATAGTGAAAGCTTCAATGTATCCAGGGTCACCCTTACTTTTGAATTAAAAGGAAATAATCTGAACTTCTTTTATCATGTTTTTTTTGCAAAAACTACTATCTTCTTCATGGCTATGCAGATTCTTCTAGATTTGTTTTTCTGAGGGTCAGCCTCTTCTCTAATTTCATATTCCTGCTAAAATCTTTATTTCTCTGTGATGTTAACTCCTACAGTGATTTTCTTCTCTCTGCTTCTCATGGACCAAGATAGATTACTCAGCCTTTCTATACTAACAAGGTTTTGATTTAAAAAAACATAGGCCTCTCATTCTGAAATTGATTAATCTGGTTACTATTTATTAATGGCAATGCTGATACAAATAAAGATTTATGGTGAAGATCAATGATAGTGATCCTAGTCTGGTGGAAGAGAGATTTTATAACAGAATTCCTTTCTTGTATTTCTCAAATAAATTTATTTACCAAGCTTATTTGCAAATTGGCTTCCACACACACACATGTATAAATTTGATGAAAAATTTCATGAAAATTTTTTTTAGTTATCTCAACTATCATATAATAATTAACAAAATTATTAACATCAATATAACTAAAATAAAAAGTAAAATGAATTAAATACAAACGTATTTCTCACAAGGTGTTTCAGTCTTCCCTTGTATATAAGTAGCCAGTTTTGATGGTCAGTCACATTTACTGTGGTATCAAAGATGAGTGAATTTGGAGTCAGGAGGCCTGGGTTCTAAGTATCCAAGCAACTATAAATAAGTCTCTCAAACTTTTTGAAATGCACTCTCCAGTATGGTAGCCAATAGCCACGTGTGTGTTATTTATATTTAAATTTTAAATGATTAAAATTAAAATTTAAAATTTGATTTCTCAGTCATACTAGTCACATGTTAAATGTTCGGTATTCACATAGGTTAATGGCTACCATATTGGACAGCTCAGTTATACACATTGCAGCATGTTCTATTATTTTTTTTTCAGATTTTGTTTATTTATTTATTTATTTATTTATTTATTTATTTATTTGAGGGCAAGAGAGGGGGAAGACCGAGGAAGAGGGAGAGAGAGAATCTCAAGCAGACTCTGCACTGAGTGCAAAGCCCGACGCAGGGCTCAATCTCACTACCCTGAGATCATGATCTGAGTTGAAATCAAGAGTTGGAAGCTTAACTGACTGAGCCACCCAGGCGCCCCCAGAATGTTCTATTCTGTCGTATTGTTGTAGAATGACTATCCTGATCTATTGTATCTCTTTTTGTGTCTTGCCTCATTCTTCATTATTTTCTTAATGTGTTTTGGGGAACAGAAAACTTTAATTCCATGTACTTCAACTATTCATTCAACATAACTGTAGAATTTTCTTTTTTGCTTACTTTTTATTCTTTGTGTACACCAACTAGAATGTAAACTCCATTCTAGCTGTTTTCCGGCTAACAATTTACTGAATACGGTACCCCACCCCCAAACTTATCTACATTTGACCTATTTTTTCTTAGTATGAGAAGAAATGCAAACATCCTCAATAGATTAGGTTAAGGCCAAATACAAAATAAGGTATCAGTTATAAGCAAATTTTGTGACCCTATAATTTTGCTGATCTTGTTTCCAGCTCTATCCCTATTATGAAGAATACTAACTGGCACATGGTAAGACACTCAATAAATATTTCTTGAATGAATAACTATCTTCCCAATTTATTAAATAAACAAGAAAAGATCATTCTGTGGTCTCAAGGCAGACGTGGGATAGACATACAAATGTGCTGAGCATTCAAGCTCATAAACTTTCCTTAGAACAATCTGCCTCTGAACTTAATTTTGAATAAGGACTTGGTGTGAAGTAGAAGTCTCAACTCACAAGATATGGTAAATTTCCCTTAAGATTCTGCTAAATTGTATTTCACCACCAAGTCCTTATTATTCAATAAGGACACCCTTACAGGATTTCATGTTTTCTAGGACAAATGAGTCAGATTTCGAAGTGTGACTCAGGTCTATAAAAGTTATGAATGAGACATCATAGAAATGTAGGGCTATCCTGAAAGGAAGTCAGAGATAGGGAAATTAACAAAAGGGAGAGGAACTCATGGCAATAACTTTAGTGTTATAAATTTGACATCAGTGCTTGGTAATTTCTAAAATATTTACTGAAATTATAATTAGTAATCATTGATCACTAGGAAATGTAAAATCTCTTGGAATAAAGTTTGCCAAGAACTTCAGTGGATCTGAGATTTTAGCCTACTTGCAAACTAACAGGTTAGTTTAACTTAAAGTCTAACTTTAGGTTAGACTGCCAGAATTGCAGGAGATACAAGACTCCTGGGTCAGAGACCAAGAAAATTCTTATTTATGTCAGAGCAGACAATGTGTGTGTCAACATGTTTTGTATCAATTCGCTTTGCATTGGGTGATGGAGAGGGCCAGATAATGCCTAAAAATACAGTTTTACAGGAAAGAAATTCCAAGTTTAGGGCACTAGAATCTTTTAGTCAGGGCAGTAGCCCTTTGCTTTTGAGACACTATTGCTGTCTTCCAAAGCTGTTTGGTCTAGGAACATTCTTGAAAAGACTGTCCGGGAAAAGAGGAAGTTAATGCTTCTCACAAGGTGTGAAGAAATGCAAGGGAACTGAGAATTGTCTCTCAACAGAATTATGCAAAACTAAGGTCATTTTTCTTGCTAGACATACTATTTCAGAAGAATTCTTATAAAATATATACTAATTTCATTTTTTGATAACATTTTCTTTGGACATGTTTACACATAAAATGTAGAAATCTGTATCGATGGATAGATGTTGCAACCGGACAGATTTGCTGCTGATTGAAAAACTATATGCCAGATCTTAATTTATGACAGCTTAATTTGTGGAAGCCTGAAGGCATTATCTCAGGTAGTTATCACCAACATTGTAAATTCTGATATAATGATTTCAAGCACCCTTTTCTCTGACCTATACTATAGGTCAGAGAAAATATATTTTGGTCAATATAATTTAGCATCCCCAATCCAAATACTCTTTCAGTTGTTCTCATTACTTTCTCATTATATCAACCCATTATTACCTTATTTCTTACACACTTTACATTCTGTGGTTTCTCATTAAGATAATTTTCTACAACTATAGTCTGATTCCATTGCATACAAGCATTTTGGGGAGTGGAGAAAAAACAACCATAATCCACATGCCTGCAACACACACACATACACACACACACACACACGCACTCACGATACACATACACTCAGACACACTGGTGCTGCCTTTTTACTTGTCTATCACCACAAACCTCAGATGTGCTATACCCTTAACACCGACAAACCATCCCCTTATATTGTTAGTGTATCTTCTTTCCTACTCATTCTTTCAGAGCTTTCATGGCACATATTCCCCTCTGCACAGACTTCCAATGATCTCTGAACTCAGATAAAGATCTTCACTCATATTTAGTTGGAAAATAATACAAGATTAATTGGATTCTAGGAAGACAGCTGTCTCCAGAGATTTGTAATGCCATCTAATATATTGGTCAAGAGGGCTGATGTAGGGTTAACAGAAGTTCTAGACAGACTGAGTTCCATTTACTGAATATAAAAACCTGCACCCAGATGAGTTTGAGTTAGTGAAAGACTTGAGGGAGAAGCTAGACAACTGTTTATGCACTCCTGTGTCTGAAAAAGAACCAAATTTGAGTCACTATGCTTGCAATAGTCTGGTTAAACCTAAATTTCTAATTCTCAAGTTAGTATAGAGAACAATTTCTGTATCTTCTAAGTAAATGTTTAGAGAGAAAAATTAGACTCACCAAAAATGAATAAAAGAAAAATAGTTGATTTACTTCATGCTGCCTACCCTCCAAGCTTACCGGAAGGGCTGGAAGAAGAAGACCTGTAGACAGGGTAATATTAAGGGTTTCAGATCTCACATACCAGCCCTGCAGAGCGGGACAGAAGCTGGAGGAGGAGGGCACATTCTGCTGTTAGGGGGTGGAGGACAGAGGTGGTGTTCTAGTAACCACACTTTCCCTGAGAATTTTTGATTCAGCTCTTTAGGTCCACAATTCTACCAACAGGTTTTAGTTAATGACCTATAATGAAGTTTATGTTGGGCTACTCCAGAGTGCTCCAAAATAATTCCCGAGAATCTCCCTTGTCAAAGGGACTGGGATTCAGTTTGTGGTTTATCCATGCACAATTCTTTGGCATTTTATTGCTGAAAGCTAATCATAATTCTCATTCATTCATTGATTCATTTATTCTTTCAACATATTTATTGAGTACTTGTCACTGTTCTAAATGTAGAGCATACAGTAATGAAAATTTTAAAAAGTAACAAACTTCTCTCTTGAAACTTGCATTCTAATGAGGGAAGGCAGAAACTAAGCAGGTTGAATAAGTACAATATATCATATGCTGTATAGCACTATGAGCTACGGACAAAAATAATGTAGAGAATGGGTTTTTTTTGTGTGTGTGTGTGTGTGTGTGTGTTACAAGATTAAATAGGGTGGAAGAATGTGACATTAAAGAAAGGCCTGAAAGTTCAGGGAACAGTGGTGGGAGAAAAAGAAATGTAGGGAGTAATTGAACACACACGTGTCTGGAGGAAGGGTGTCCTGGCAGTAGGCACAGTAAATTCCAACCCCTTAGCTCGGGCTGCTTCATGGGTATCCAATCTGTGCTGTTGCTCAAGACCCATCTTGAAATTCTTAACGAGTTTTGAACAAGAAGATCTGCATTTTTATTTTGCACCGGGTTCCACCTCATATGCAGCCAGGCCTGTCCTTAAGGCACTTTAGGGGAATAGTGGTGAGGTCCCCATGGTTAGAGAGAAGTGAGCAGGAAAGAGAGCCCTAGATATTAAGGATATAGGGAGGTCACACCTCTTGGATGACCTTGAATGATCTTAATAATGTTCTATCAGTATTATTCCAACTGGTGTGTTGGAAATAGAATGAAGAGATCAAGGGTAGAAACAAGGTGATCAGTTTTGGGAGGATATTTGCAATGAAATCTCAGCAAGACTTGATGGTGGAATAACAATCTGGCCCTAAATTTAAAATACCATTGCGGGGTATAGAGATTACTTAAAATAAATAAATAACATTTAAAAAATAAAATAAAATACCATTGTATTGTCCTGGTTTTAATTAAGGGCTGATAGGTTTCAGTGCGTTTAGATGACAGTTGATGGACAACAGGGAGAAAGCCTTGTTATTAAGTGTCATTTGCTTGTCGGATGTAGGCCCAGAAAAAGGATTGTCTTATGTCCATGTACCACTTATGACCTGTACTCTAAAAGTCTCATGCATATTAAAAAGTGCCTTATAAACTATATGAAGTTGTTACAATCATTTTTATAACTGGGGAGTTTGAACTAGATGATCTGTAAAGGCTCTTTTCCAATTCTTATTTTCTTTGCTTTGTGCATTCTTTTGCCACTTAACACTATTCTAAATCTGATTTCCTTTCCCTTACTCTGGCCCCAGACTGACTGGGTTTCTTTTCTATTTATATTTAATTTTGAGGGTTGTGGAATTGTCACAGGTTTTACATTTTTATGTATAATTATATATCTATGCATATTCCATCTATTGGCATCAAATGAGATAATGTATAGAAAATGCTTTAGAAAGTCTAAATAATTCTATAAATGTAAGAGATTAAGTAGTATATTAGGAAGATTGCAGTTTAAATCTGTTTGAAATAGTCTGAAATCTTGCTTACATTTTCCAACAATCTGAGAGAACTATGTACATACTCATTACTATAGCTAAAACATAGAACTTGCTTTCATTTTATAAAATTAAATTTTTGGAGAAGGATTAACTAGCAATTTTCTACATAGTGTAAAGATTGTTCTTCTGATATTGGCACTTGTAGGCTGTTTAGAATTTTCCTGCCAAATGTGCAGTTTCTTGACTTTTTTTTTTTCAGTTAGTGGGAGAGAATTAATTTTCTGTGCTCATTCTTGTTTCCAACTTTAGACTTCTATTTACAAGCATGAAAATAAATTCCCCCCGCTCCCCCTTAACAAAAATGTTAAGTTTGAGTACTCATTCCCTGGATCAAGTTGTTGGCAATTAAAATGTTGCTTACAAATTTATCTGTGTTCTTATGATCCAGACAGTGATGTCATTTTAGATATATTTCTTTAGGAAGATGGCCATCTTTGCAAAGGTTAAGTCCTCCATAATTGCTCTTGATCCCAGTCTCAAACATCAAGTATCAGCTCTTACTCAGATATCACTTTCCAGCCCTCCCTAAATTCCCAGATTAGGTCACACCCCTTTACTGCCCTCTACTCTCTTCCTCCAGGACATTTATCATGATTAGGTTGATAAACAACAACAAAAAAATCAGTTGTCTCCCCAAGAGATTCTAAACTTGCTTATAGTAGAGACCAGGCCTGTTTGTTCTTCCAATTCTATCACATTGTTTAACAAATAGGAGGTACTGTGCCTTTGTTCATTTAATAGTTAACACTAAGTTGTCTCCTTTAAGTGGAACTATTGTACTCACATTTTTTGGAACAAGATGGTATATGCAAGGTATTAATAGCCAGGGAATTCTTTACTGGTTTAATTATTCAGTATGGGCTAGACTATGCTGCATTAAAATCTGTCTCCCAAATGTTAACACATGTCTTGTGAGATCAGTGGGTCCTTGCTCCAGAAAGTTACTCAGGGACCCCAGCTCATTGAAATTCTGAAATTCCTCTGTGTTGGGACATACCATTCAAAGCATGGCTCCCAGGGTCATGGCAACAGGGAAAGAGAATGGGCATGGGGAACTCACAGCCACTCTTAGAAGGTCTGGACTGAAACTGACAAGTGCCACTTATGCTTACAGCAGTTTGGCCAGTACTTGTCACATAGCCCTGCATAAATGCAGGGGTCTTGAAAGTCTTCTTTTATGCAAAGGAAAGACAGGAAAAGCAGATGTGGTGAGAACGAATAAAATCTACCACTGAGTAAAAAATTTTATACTAGGAAATGTTTATTTCAGGTGTTAGAATGAGGAATTGCATATGGATAATAGGTAGGTAGAGAGCTCATTCCTGTAAAGCAAGAAGACTTGATCAGAGAATGTCATCTAACAGGCAAAGTGCCATGAATGAACCTCATTAACTGAGTCCCAACCATCATCTGTCAGTAACATTGCTAAATTTAAGTTTCTTCAATCCTTCTCCCTTTCTGCCTTTCTCTCTCTCTCTTTTGAACAATAAATTTGAAGGCTTGAAATTTATAAACTGGTGGCATGGGCTATTAAAGATCAGAAATAAAACAGACTCTAGTGGTTTTCAGGGATTTTGTATTTCTTTAAAGAACTTTCTTGGGTTAAAAATGTAAGTAACAAATGTATACAAAAATTATGGTCTAATAATATTTGATAAAATCATTCAATCACTCTGCTTTTGTAAATATTGGAACAGAGCATGGTGATGATTATAGTGTGTGAAGACAGTGGCCCATGATTATGGGAACGGAGGGACAGTGTAACTAGCAAAGTTCCATGCTATGGCACCCTGAGTATTTATTCATAGAAATGGGAACATAGATTTTCATAAAGAGCCTTGCACTAGTCTACATAATCAGTTTTGACATTTTAACTAATTTTAGAGCTTACTAAGTACTTATTTTTCAATTTAGTCAAATAACCTCCTAATAACACATGCGTTTAGCCAAAATAGTTAGTAAAACTAAGAAAAATAGGCTGGTGGAACAGATAGTTTTACTTCAAATCATAACTAAAAGACTATGACAGAAATGAGTGTGACCAGAAGTTGTTTTGGTTTGGAATCCCTGACCCCATTTTGGTGTAAATGTTAGAAATCTGCATATCCTGGATCAACTTCTCACAGGGATGTCTTACTGAATCAGACAAACGGACTTTTTACCCACATCTGATTCCACCACAATTGCACATGTACAGACTGGGCAAAAAAGCCACATTAGAACATCCTCACGTAAACCCAAAAAGTGAAATCAAATCTAAAAGTGTATATGCATTTATGCGACAGATACATTTATGTTATAGAAATACACATTCAAAGAAACCCAGTTTGGCTCTCTCACAGAAGGAAGTGTTACATCAAATTATAGCATGTGATGTCAAGTGAGCTTTGGCAAACTTTAGAGATGCCTATTTTGCTTATTGTTTCATCATTTATTGACAATATGTTTTATATTAGGTTGTAAGTAAATATATTTTGAATTAAGATTGATATCAATTATGCAATATAATTGATATCTTATTTAGTTTTTTCATATTTCTAATAGAAATTCTCTGTAAACTGCAAATCAGTTTTGACTGAACTGATTTGATTAATTATAATTCATTCATTCATTCATTCAGATATTTACTGAGCACCTACTAATACCACTAGTCTAGACCTTAGGTTTAAATCAGTTAAACAAGACCTCCGCCCTCATGGAGTGGGGAAATAGTATTAACAATAATAAGTAAGTATCTATATAGTGAGCTGGAAAGTAAGTGGCATGGAAAAACTGAAATATGGATGGGACAGGTTAGGTCTCATTGAGAAGGTGCCATCTGAGCAAAAACTTGAAATTATGGCAGTAGCTAAGTAATAATTTGTGAACCAGCATTCCAAGTAAAGAGAAGAGCTAAAGCAGAGGTGCGTGACTGGTGCATGCCTCCTGCGTTTAGAGAAAAGCAAGGAAGCCTGTGAGGCTGGAGTTGAGTAAGAGAAGAGGAGAATGGTAGGAGTTGAGACCTGAGGGGTAACAGGGAACTGGGATTTTGACTTTTACTCTGAGTGAAATGAGGAGCTTGTGCAGTTTTGAGCAGGACAGTGGTATGATCTAAGTAGTGATTAAAAGAATCCTAAGTCGTAGGTCAAGAAAAGACTGTAGGGAAGTAAGGGCTGAGACAAGATTAGTTGTGAGGTGATGGTTGCTAAGAATAGGCTAATAGCAGAAGGGATGGTAAGTGGCTAGATTTTGGAAATAATTGAAAGTAGAGTCAACAGGGTTTCTTGACAGATTGAATGGGGGGGAGGGGCTTATAAAAACAGAGGAGCAAATAATCCAAGGTTTTTGGCCTAAGCAACAAGTAAGATGCAGTTGTTCGGTGACACAGATTTGAGTGGGGGCTATGATGAAGATCAAGGGTTTAGTTTTGGACATGCTGAGCTTGAGGTGACATATTTATGTGAAACATAGGAGGCTGAAGCATTAGGAAATAGACTTAAGTTCTAATAAGAATATCTGGGGAAAGCAGACTTTAAGAAGAGTTTTAGAGGCATTTATGTGATTTCTTTTCAAATAGGAAGTTATTTCCCCTCGTCCTATATACTGTATTTTATGGCTGTATATATATCCCATAGGACTGTTTATAGGCTTGCTGGTGGGAAGACAGCACCATCTTGTGGAAAATAGTACACAAGTTTTTTAAAGAAAATCTATGTGAAAATACATTTTTTTATATTCTAAAGGAGTTGAATTCTGAAATTATTTACTAATATTTTGAAAACTCACACAAATTTCTGAGTGTATTCCTATAAGGTTATGTCTACTGGTGCCAAAAAGCTGACAAAACCAGTAAGTCAGGCAACTGGATAATTCAAATAAATGTCAATTCAATAAATTATCTCACAAAATCTTCTAAGGAGATTAAATAATTAGTAACTTTTAAAATAGGAGATGAGAGGCACCTGGGTGGCTCAGTCATTAAGCATCTGCCTTCGGCTCAGGTCATGATCTCAGAATCCTGGGATCGAGCCCCGCATCGGGCTCCCTGCTCCGCGGGAAGCCTGCTTCTCCCTCTCCCACTCCCACTGCTTGTGTTCCCTCTCTCTCTGTGTCTCTCGCTATCAAATAAATAAATAAATAAATCTTAAAAAAATGAAATAAAATAGGAGATGAGATCATTATTTATGCATGTACATAGAATTTATTAAAGAATGTAAGTTTTGCCTTTGACAGACTACTTCCTGGAAACTCATTAATGCACTTATTCATTCTTTCATTCCTCAAATAGCATTAAAAAACATTTTCTGTATATGCATATCAGGCCCAGTGAGAAACCAGAGAAATTATGTAAACCATTATTACTGTCCTGAGGAAACTTACTACTTAGGTGAACTTACTATCTATTAAAATTTAAAGAACAATAAAACTGATAAATTATAGCAATAAAATAGCGTATAGTAACTCCTTATGCGTCAAAATATCTGCTTAGACTGGTGTTTTTCAAATTGGGCTCATTGGAGTTGCTTCAGGAATTCTACAACATTTTATCAAAAAAATAAGAGTGTGATTGTGCAAAAAAGTTTTGCTTTGGTTGTGTAAATGAGCATATGAGACATATTTAAAATACTGTATTAGGATACAAATTTCATAATTCTTATCTTTTCACTTTAATTTTCTTTTATCTTTAAACAAGGCAGTTTGAGTATATTTATTTCATTAGATACATCTAATATAATTTTTTAATAAGATGGGTATCTTTTACAAATTAAAACAAATAAACATATAATTTACCAAGCATCACACAGCTAATCCTGGCTGTTATTACCGCAAAAAGAACTCTAGGCAGGATAAACCAGAAATGGGTGAAGTATTTGCCAAGAGAACAGTAGAAGGGAAAGGGGAAGAGGTAAGTCTCCTTTGAATAGACCTTTTAATAAAGCTTTGATTTTGAACTATGCAAACATTTTCCATATTACAAAAACAGTTTAAAGGGATAAACAAAGCAAATTCTAAAATTAAAAATCAGTGAATATAGCATTATATCAGATTGATAAACAGTCAGAAGAAAATAGATAAATCAGCTAGATTTTGAACAGTATTTTGATTATACACACACAACTTCAAGGAAGTATTAAACTTTAGAAGGTTTGTTGTTGGTAGCACCATTGGTGTAGTGATTCTTTTTTTTTTTTTTTTCCCAGAGAGAGACAGAGACAAGAGAGCGAGCAGGGGCAAGGGATAGTGGGAGAGGAAGAGAGAAAATCTTAAGGTGGCTCCATGCTGAGCGCAGAGCTCAACATAGGGCTCGATCCCCCAAGACCCTGAGATCATGACCTGAGCCAAAATCAAGAGTTGGACACCCAACTAACCGAGCTACCTAGCTGCCCCTGATGTAGTGATTCTTAAGCAATTCCTGGCGAATTGTAGGATAAAGCAAATGAGTAAATATATAGATGCTATGGAGAAAGTAAGTTAGAAATTTGGAGTGGGGAAAGTTTGAGAAAGAAATCTCTGGTGACAGATTTTAATTGGAGCTGTAAGTATGATCTCATGTGGATATATTAAATACATATATAACCATAAGTATGAACTCTCTGTATATATAATCTCCAGCTATCAAGCTCTATCTACAAAAGGATGTAAAAGCAATGAAACCTAAGTAGCAGTGAGCACCTTCTACCCCCCCATCCACCGATCTTGGTTTCTAAAAACCATGTCCATTTAAAGGAACCAGGAAAGCATGAAGTAATTAATGATTTCGCTTCACTTTTGGAGAAGGAAAAGGATATGGTGAACCTGAAACATACTTTTGTGCCAGAACTAAAGAAGAACTTAAAGACCGATGGGCCCTGGGCAAAAGATAGAGGTGCCCTTCTGGTAGACTCTCGCTGTCCAAATGTGAGATAGATTGAAAATTGAAAGTATAATGAAACTAATGAATTACAGAAAAATGTAATCTAATAAATTAGATGGAATGATAGAATTAGAGAGTTACCATTTTGTAGCTATCAATTTAATAGTTGATTCAGGTGAAGATCATTAATACATATTAAAACCCTTTGTTTTAGAGTTGTTTGGTAACATGATCACATGGTCAGAAAGCATCACCACTGATAACATATGAATTACAAAGGGAGAAAAGTACCTTGAGAATGGAGAAATCTAGTAGACGTCGCCTTTGCCAAATGATCAAGTTTAACATCATCAATAATGAGACAAACCTAAATTACATGCCTCCTGAGATGATGCAGTAGGAAGGACACAACATCACCTAAAAATAGTATTGTTGACATAAACATTTAACCTGAATCTAATCATGAAAAAAACAATTAGACCCATCTACAGGGTATTGAATAATACAACTGACCTAGACTCTGTAAAAATATTAATGCTGTAAAATATAAAATAAGAGCCGTTCTAGATGAAATGAGCTAAAGAGACAACTAAATGTAATATTTATTTTTTTTAGTTGATCTTTGATCAGAGGAGAAAAAAAAAACAGCTGTAAACTACATCGTTGAGCTATTTGGGGAGATTTTTTATGTAAGATGATCATTATTGAATTAGTGTTACATTTCTTGGGTGTGATAATGATAATGTGTTCTGTGGTTACCTAGGACAATGTCCTTGTTCTTTAGAGATAATGGCTAAGTATTGTGCTTAAGTAATTAAGGACAAAGTCTCTCTGTGTCTGCAATTTACTCTCAGGTTTCTCTGGAAAAAAAGACAAATCTACCAGTATCTCTGTCTATATCTGTGTCTACAACTATACTTACGTCTTCCCTGCATTTCTATCTGTGAAGCAGTTGTTAACAACTGGCAAATCTAGATTAAAGGCATGCGGGCGTCTTTCAACTTTTATAGGTTGGAAAATTTGCAAACTAAGGAAATTAGGGAAAAGGGCTCTCTCGCTTACTATATTTTTTTCTAAATTGCCTCATATTTTTAAAATAAAACCAGCTATAAAAATACACTCATAATTGAAACCAATATTCAAAAAATGTTAGGCTGTTTACTCACAAAATTAAAATGTGATAAAGATCCAGACTTGACTGCAAATCCTTTGACCTTGCCACATTATGATGTTGCCTTCACAGCATATATAGTCACAAACTTTGAACTAGCTTGGGGAATACTAATTCTATTTATTTAATCTCCTGATCACAACTCTCTTCTGAATTTAACTTTTGCTTTTCACTGACTTTTCGACTTTGTCAATTCTCAGGGCACTTTAAGTCTATAAAATAAAATGTTTGGATTCAGTGCAAGTTCAGTTCTAAGATTTTAGGTTTTCACAGATTTTTAAATATTCTATCTCAAGTACAGAAATACAAGATCTGGCATTATGTGTATATATGGCCTTTAAATCTGAGAGACCACAAAATGCTTTCTGAATTAATAATATATACATTTATTATTTAAGGTTTAATATAAAGTTATATTCTGATTATTTGATATTATTATTCAATTATTCAATGTATCCAAATCCTAATCATTCCCAGAAATTTCAGCTTTTGCTATATTTTTATATTGGAAATTAAAAAATGAATGACTTCTATTATTGGAGTTATAAATAGATTTTTTAAGTTTTAAGTAATTCAGTAATTTAAAAATTATTTTCAAGTAATTTATCTATGAATGGATTGCTTTCCTCCTTCATGATTCCTAGCCTCTACACTTTGTAATGAAAGTCTCACTCACTAGTTGAGGGATTTCTGAAAGCTTTTACTTTCTTTCTCTCGCTAGGATAGCCATTTCCTTTGCATTAATTAAATTCAGCAAGCCTGCCTTACATTCCTCCTTATTTTAACAGAGAAAGCATTGAGGGATGGTATAAGGAGGGGAAAAGTAGATATAAACAAGGAAAAGCACTCAACAAATGCAATTAGGAATGGACACAAATGTTTTGGTGTAATAAATTGAGATCACTCTAATTTGGGTGAGGAAAATTTTGTGGACTCTATAGGACACCATAATTTAGAGCACTATGTTGGCTAAATTCCTAAGCAAAATTCCCAGCATATAAAATTCTAGATCAAATTAAAATTGATAGAGCAAAGATTCAGAAAATAAGAAAGTTGTTGGTTGCTACCAGGGAGTAACTAAAATGATATACATCTATGTAGTAGGATTAATATCTCTATTAACATAGAGATATATATTAAAGATATAATATATATGTAATATATATCTTTAATATAATTTAACATGTTCATATGACATTTATTCAGCATCAGCTATATACCAAGCATTGTGCTGGACAAATTTATATAAAATGGGAAGAGAGACATTATCAAGTTGTACGTGTTGAGGTCTCACCCTCCCCCACCCTGCAGATTGAGCCTCCTCATCTGTCCATCTGACACTCAGAGTTCTCTCTTGAAACTGCTTAAAAAATGCCCTCTGTGAAAGCAAGCCGTTGCCCTCATGTTAGAGCAATAAGGGAATTGAGACATGGTTATTATGCCTCCTCTTTCAACAGAGTTTTGTTGTTTTCATAATCCATAATTATGTGTATTTTAATCCTATGTTTGGCTAGAAATGCATTTCAGGCTTTTCTTGATGGCGGCCATGCTCTTACAATTTTCAGATGTGATCTTTTAACTTAATCCCAATATGAAGAATGTGAAGTTAAAACAATGTTGTTGCTAATAATACCATTGCCACTTGAGCCTATTGACTGTTTTCTGTCCTAAAACAGTCAAATTAATTTTTTTTAAAGATTTTATTTTTTTATTTGAGAGAGAGAAGAGAGATAGAGACAGAGAGAGAGAAAGAGAAAAGCAGACCCCCTGCTGAGCAGAGACCAACACCCCCCCCCCCCGCCGACACACACACACACACACACACACACACACACACACAAGGGGCTCCATCCCAGGACCCTGAGATCGTGACCCGAGCTGGAGGCAGACGCTTAATAAGACTGAGCCACCCAGGAACCCCAGTCAAATTAATTTTTAAAGAATAGTAAGATAAATAATAAACAGAAAATGATAGAAAACTTGGCATAGGAGAACCTTTAAGAAAAATGACTTAGATACTTTTTTAATAATCCTGGTGGCCCAATTACACCTTCAGTACCATGACACAGCAAGTATACTGAGCAAATCAGGCAAATGGGTTTAATGGTAACTTATTTCTGGAAGGAACACAAAACGGTTGCTCTCTTATTTTTCACTTACACAAATGATTTTCATGAATGCTATTGTAAAGTACATAATTGCTTTATAAAGTCCTTCTCTATTTCTCTGACCTCTTCTGTGGCATTCCAATCTAATGGATTAAGTTAAAAGATATCAGGTAAGTGTCCTCAAGAGGTTTCAAAATAAACCTCACCAGAGATCCAAAATCGAAGTGCTTTCACTATAAATTACTATTTGCATTTATTCAGTTTCCAAGAATCTAATTTAAAAGAGAGGTTCAGGATCTAGTTGCATATTTAATGGCAAGTAGTCCAAAAGAAAAATAATGTAAGAATTCTTGAATGATACAAGATGAATTTAAAAGCAATACTTAAAATGTAGCTCATTTGTCTTCTGTTTTCTTCAAAGCTACTGTTTCTATACTGTGTCCTGATACGGCTTTGCTTTCTGGGAGGAATAAAATTTTTAACGTATAAGCATTTATAATCCCTATTTTGTCTGCTCCTTAATGGGGGGAGGTGGCTCCTGATAAAATAATCTCCTTATTTGTTGTACTGAGTGGTAGATGGAGAGGCAAATAATAGAATACTGGAGAAAGGCTAGATATCAACATGTGTATCTTGGAGAGATGGAAATTCCAATGGCAGAGAAAGATAAAGTCTAGATTCAGCCTGAACTGAGAATGTGTGGTGAGAAAACTTGGTGGCCTCATCCCAGCCCTTCAGTCTCTTCAGGGCCAACTGGAACTGAGAGTACATGAATAGTATGAAACTTTTGTTTGTTTATTGGTCATTTCTATTTCTGCATATGTGTTTATATCTTTTGCCCTGATTATTAAAAATAAGCATTTAATCTCTTATTCTTTTGACTTGTAGGCATTCTGTTGTCTACTGAATAGCTCTCTCTGGATATCGTTTAGGCCCCTCAGATTCACTGTATGCAAGACAGTTCATTATTTTCTGTTCACATATGACCCTCCTCTAATAACTAACACTTTTGTAAAGAGCATCATTCACCCAGTTGTGGAAGCTAAAATTTCTAGAGCCTCTTTGGATTTTTCTTCTCCTTCATTCTACAAGTTGAATTCATGACCATCCTTCTAATTCTACCCCCTAAATCTTTCCATCCCATGGTTACTGTCTGACTTCAGGCCCTCATCTTCTCTTACCTGGACCATTTTACTAGCCTCATGTTTAGTCTCTCCATTTCAAGTGGGTTGGTTGTCTACATCATTACCACTTATTTTCTTTCTAAGACAAAGATCAAATCCCTTCCATAGAAGGTGCTACACAATCTATCTGAAATCTGACTTTACCAGCCTGACCTCTAGTCTATCTTGACCACTCTTCAGCCAGACTGAACTTATGCAATCTTTGTCATGATTTGTCCAATCTGTTCTTCAAACGTGCCTAAACATGTTCCCGCCTCTGGGTCTTTGCACATTTACCTTACTGTCTTCCTTGAATGCATTTCTCACACTATCTGCACACAGACTTCTCACTTCAGGCACCTTCTCAGATGTTGCCTTATTAGAGAGGCCTTCCTTAGCCATGCTGTCTAAAATAGCAATCCTCCCTATGGCACTCTTTACTTCCTGACCATTCTGTTTTACTTCTTGTCACTTCATGGCACTTTTCACCAACTAACATGTTATGTTTTTGTTCATTTGTTCACTATTTGTTTTCCACCACTAGAATTTAAGCTCCTTGAGAACAGGGACTTTATTTTGCTATATCCCTGCAAGAATGGTGGGAATGGATGCATGAATTAAGTTCTTTCCAATGAGTTGAATGTGTTTCTTCCCTTTTATGTCTAAATGACTCATTTTTCCAAAGGAGACCAAAATCAAATTCATCTTCCCTAAGCCACCATTTTTTTCTGCTGGAGAGACTTAATGGCTTCATTTTCAAAGTCACTATTGCACTTCTTTGAAATAATTATTTCAAAGCATATTTTTTGTTTATATATATATATATATATATATATATATTGTATTGAATGTGTTTTTCTCAATGCTGACTAGAATATAAAATATTAGATGTGATGGATCGTGTACTAGGGGCTCAAATGGGCCCAAATTGGTAATGAGCTTCAGTTGATAATTCCGGTTGTGTTACAGGACCAGAGGCATCTCTTCACAGTCACTTGGGTGGGGCCCCAGATCTGGTGAAAGTTTTCATGCTGATTGACAGGCATGTTCCCCATCTCTGCTGTTTTCAGCCATTGTTAAAGTGATGCCTTATTATATGCTAAGAATAAGAATCATCTCCATTCAATTACAGTCTTAGATACAAATCTGGGGTAAATCAGTGTTTCTTCATGTTCTAATAACAATTAAACAAAAACTGTTGAGTTCTGCCTTTTCACCTTTGTAACAGAAATTTGCCTCTAGCAATAAACGCTGATCATATTTTCTCATGTGGAGTACTGGATGCAGGATCGGTCCCCACACTCACTGTTCAATAAAAGTTGTTGAATAGAGTTCAAAAATTGATTAAATTAATTATTGAATGGATTATAAATTAAAAGCAGGTACTGGATATAAAGAAACATTAAAATGATTTTCTCCTCTTTGCAATATTCAAAGTACTTTTTTTCCCCCACTGGATAGTCAAACTCATATTTGTAGCACCTACAATTGCAATGTTGGGTTTTTAAACATAGAAATACAAAGGGGCTCTGGGCAGCTGGGCTTGGCCCTGACTTGACGTATCAAGTTAACTCATTCTACCGGACATAGGGAGATCAATGTACAAAACCTGCCTTCTGTAAAAGATCTCTACTGCATATAAAGAAGAATTATACTCTTTCTGGATCTGATTGAAATCTTTTAGAACTTTAACAGTTTAATCTGGGGTTTGAAATTAGGCTTTTCTCCTAAATTGTTAAGTTGTTCAGGAAAGCACCTTCTGAAGTATTTTAAATAACATGATTGCCTGACAATTACTTTGAACACACTGAACAATTTTTTTCCACTGAGAAAAAAATGGGTTCTTGAAAAAAAAAAGTGTGTATGTGTGTGTGTAAGAGGGGAAGGGGGAGGGAAAAGGGGAGAAGGGGCAGGGGGAACAAGGAGGAAGGGGGGAAGGGTGAGGAGAAGGGAGAGAGAATGGGACAGAGGGAGTGGGGGAGGGGCTGGGCTCTAACATATTGGAGTAATGGTCCAAAAACATAATAGCCAGATCACAAACAAATATGGAAGATGTACTCAAAGGGAGAATGGAGATTATTTAAGCATTTAATCTAATAAAATTGTGAAATTTCATTGCAGGCTTTCAAAAGTGTCAAAAAACTGATACTTTAAGAGAAGTATGGATTTTTATTATAATTTTATAATAGAAATTATATTGTATTTTATATCAAGACCGTATTAATAATTTCTTTTTGGAATTTGAATACTTTTATTGTATGACTGTTTCATTCTTTAATACAACTAGAACAATAGTAGGAGAGATGGTAACCTTTCTTTGTCTTGATATTAAATAACCTTAATTGTTTTAACTCTGTAGTTCTTGAAAATCCTGTTTAAGGATCAGACAGAGCCTGTACTATGAGATTAATTTTACTACGTACAAGAGAGCAATAATACGTGTGGAAACAACTTGAATACGTTTTGAAGATAGGAATGAATGATTTGGGTGAAATGTTTTATTAGAAGTCATGTGTATATTCAGTAGTGAAGATCATAGGACCATAATATGTAATTCATCAGACTTGGAGATTCTTTTCAGCCCTTGCCATTTTCAAAAAAGTAAACGTCATGCTTCATGTATAGCAGGTGAGGGAAGTTTACTTTTCAGGTTCATCTGTGATAAAGCAGGAAACATGTCCCGGCAGGTCTTAGGGAGAAACTCAAATGCAAATCAAGGTCCAGGATAATCGGTTCTCCTCTGACCAGCTCTGTTTTCTTCTCAAAAGTAGGTTTCTGTTGTTCCCCACAGGATCTCCGCCGCTGTGAGCGACTGCTAAGCTGCCCTCTGCCTTGGCTTTTACTGTTGTCCCTACCACCACCGGAGTGTTCTTGCTGTCTTCTGTTCTGTCCATAGCTCTGAGTCTCTCACGACCTCTCCCTCAGGACGTGCTCCACTGCAGCAGCATTGGCTTTGGGGAACCACGCAATTCTTTGTTGTTAGAAGGAGGCTGTTCTGTACATGGTAGGGATGTTTAGCAGCATCCCTGTCCTCTGTCCACTAAACGCCAGAATACTCAAGTTGTGACAACCAGAGCTTTCTCCAGACATTGTTGAATGTACCCTGGAGGGTAAAATTGACTCTGGTTTCAACCACTTACGCTTAAGAATTTCTTCTAATGAGTCCCAAGTCGCATTCTCTCTCGCCCTTCCTCCCTCTCTCCCTCTCTGCCTCTCTTTCTCTCTTTCTGAGTCTCTTTCTCTCGGCCTGACTCTCTCCTTCACTCTCTCCCCTCCTCCTCTCCTCCTTTCCTGCTGTCTCACAGTTAAACTCACTTTCAGAGAGAGAAATCTTCCCAGATAGGGACAGTATGCCCAGCCAATACCTTGCGTGGTCTTTCCATTAGAGTTAAATAATATCTAGCCTTAAGGGACGTTAAATAAACCAAATCAGTGACGCAATTTCCCTTTATTCTGTTACCGTTTATAAGAATTTATTTTTGTAAACTTTTGTGGAAATAATATCTTCAGTTGTGAAGAAAAATTTATTTAAACTTCAACCGTTCCCTCATTTTCAATTCTGTTTTTTAAATCCAAGTAAAATAAAACTGACTACTTTTAATTTAAAATATAATTCTCATGTGATTTAGTTTTTTACAAAAGAAATTTTATCTACCTCTTCTATCAGTACCTGTACATCTTATATTTTAATGTATTAATTTATATTCCAGAATGCCTAGGTTCAAACTCATATTGGCACTTACTGGTTGTCTCACCCCGGAAATTTACGTAAACCAATTATGCCTTGGTTTTCTTATTTTTAAATGGGGATAAAATTAATACCAACTTTGTAGGGTTTTAAGAATGATGAAATGTTTTAATATTTATTTAAAAAAACCTTTGTGGAGGCGCCTGGGTGGTTCAGTCGTTAAGTGTCTGCCTTCAGCTCAGGTTATGATCCCAGGGTCCTGGGATCGAGCCCCACATCAGGCTCTCTGCTCAGAGGGAAGCCTGCTTCTCCCTCTCCCACTCCCCCTGCTTGTGTTCCCTCTCTCGTTGTCTCTCTCTCTGTCAAATAAATAAAATCTTAAAAAAAAAATTAAAAAAATAAATAAATAAAAATTAAAAAAACCTTTGTTGGGGAGCCTGGGTGGCTCAATCATTAAGTGTCTGCCTTCGGCTCAGGTCATGATTCCAGGGTCCTGGGATCAAGCTCCTCATCGGGCTCCCTGCTCAGCGGGAAGCCTGCTTCTCCCTCTCCAACTCCCCCTGCTTGTGTTCCCTCTCTCACTGTGTCTCTCTCTGTCAAATAAACAAAAAAAATCTTAAAAAAAAAAATTTGTCTATTAAATGAACATAGTAATAAACATATCCATTATCTCCCAAAGTGACATTTCCATGGTTACCTTCATATATCTAACTCACTCATCATATTGTGTATTTTAAATAAGGGCAGTTTTTTGTGTTGATTATACTTCAATAAAGCTGATATAAATATATATTTACAAATATATATTTATAATAGTGTTTACCTAACCATAAAAATGGTTATTTCTAGATAGTAGTAATCTGTATGGTTTGTTTCCAGTTCAATTAAAGTTTTATTAAATTTAATTAAACTGTTCTCTGCATTGTTTAGATTTTTTATAAGGAGATCAACACAAACTGTCACTTTCTTAGAGGAAAGCATTTTGAATGTAATAATGAAGTCAATATTTATTTCTAATTCTTTATAACCTGTCACTCTTTCTTAGGCTTCTGATACAATATTTCTTATCCAAATGTCTGAGCACTGTTATTATATCATTTTACATTTGACAGGTACACATCTCAAGAGAAGACTTACTTTACCATCTCTATATATGGATATGAAAACTTACTATGTACATTTCCCATGTGTTGTATTTCTTTCCTGTATTCCGGAAACAATGGGTTGAGTAAGTGAGCCCTTCCTTATGTTTAACTTAATAGCATGAAACAATTTAAGTGTATTGTTGCTTCCTGTCTATAGAATGCAACTGTTATTAACCAATTTTGGTTTAGAAATTTTTTCATATAGAGGAAGTGCTATATTCTTAAATTTCCTCTTAGCTCCTCTATGTAAAATTAATTTTATTATCCTCTATTGCTTGTTTCTTTTTGTTTCCACAAGCTGTACACGAACATGACATTTTCCACAGAACTGTCTCTGAGTGGGCCAAACTTTATCAGTTTCTACAGCATAATGGCAAGAACATTCGCCTCTTCCTTTCCCTAATACACACAAAGTGATCCTTTCATACTCGAAGGTACAGGTAATTTGAAGATTTTTGAAATGAGACTATTGATTACAAGACAAAACATTTCACCCATAATGATATGGCTACCAATAGTCCCATCTATATCAACATTTTAAGTAGTGTCTGTGAAATACTTTTTAAAGTTACTTTTATTTTTTGTTACAAGAATGTACACTGATTGTAAACATTTAGAAAATGCAAACAATTATTTTATTTCATCATCTGCCCCTGATATTGGGAATAGCAGTGGCTGTCCCTATGTCTGCTTTTGTGTGTGGATGCAGACAAGGGAGGACAGAGTTGTGCTGGTTAAAACAGTCCTCTCTTAATTTACAAAATCAGCAAACAGAACAGCCTTAAATTTCCTCCTTTTTTTTTTTTTTAAAAAACCTTGGGAGCAGCTTAGAACCATTATATCTCAACTTTGTTTGACATAATTATATTTTTATTCAAAACCTACTATTTGACCAGCTACTCTTTTTGTCAATAGTCCCGGTTCATTAAGGTATCATTTGGATTCCTTGTATAATTCTGTTCCATTTCATTCCAATAACTACTTCCTTAACACTTAGCTCTTTTTCTTTTATCCTCTAATTGTATCTTTCCTCTTGTTTTGTTAAAGACGCTTGTGAAAATTCTCATCCTCTTTTTCAAAACACCTTATGATCTCATCTGGCACCTGCCTCTGACATGGTCCTTCTGCATGCAGATGAATCATCATGTTTAAGTGGACATGCCATGTCATTCACTGTATAAGAATTTTACTTTGTGTTAGATTTTTCCATGTTTGGATGCCTTCCTTGTCCTCCTTGGACACTTTCTGGAACCTGCTTTTGCTTTAAGCCTCATTTCGAGTCTTGTTTCCTCTAAATGTCCCCTGAGAACACATTTGTCCTTGTCCTAGTCTGATTATCTTTAAAATTAAAGTCTAAGGGTTTAGAGGTAGAAGAACTTCTAGAGATCAGGTAGTTCAGTCTTTTGGTGAGGTCTAAAGAGTTTAAGTGCATTTGTCAGTGTTAGCTGACTAGCAACTGCAGAACTGAGATTAGAATTTACATTTCCAAATTTTATATCATATGACCATGATCTTTGTCCAAGCAGCTTGCTTTTTTTTTTTTTTAAAGATTTTATTTATTTATTTGACACAGAGAGAGCTCATAAGAGAGCACAAGCAGGGAGAGCACAAAGCAGGGGTAACTGCAGAGGGAGAGAGAGAAGCAGACTCCCACTGAGCAGGGAGCCCCATGCAGGGCAATCCCAGGACCCTGGAATCATGACCTGAGCCGAAGGCAGACACAACCGACTGAGTCACGCAGGCGCCCCAGCGGTTTGGTTTTGATGTTTAGTCACATACTACTTTCTGGTATTATTTTATTGTATCATTATGTGATTCTTGTTTCCAAGATTGGTAGAGGCTTATTGAAAATCAGGCTCATACTTGGGTATATATCCTCCACGTGTGCAGCCCATTCTGAGCCATGGAGCATCATATGTGTATACCCCCTCTCCTTTCTTTCTGTGTGTGTGTGTGTGTGTGTGTGTGTGTGTGTGTGACAGGGGGTACCCTAATGCCAACTATAAACTCAGCAGATATCTGGAGTTTTTTTATTAAAGGCTTTATTTTTTTAGAGCAGTTTTAGGTTTACAGCAAATTTAAGAAGGTCTAGAGATTTCGCATTTACCCCCTGCTCCCACACATGCACAGTGTCCCCATTATCAATGTCCTCCACCGCGTTAGTACACTTGGAATAATTGCTGAACCTCTTTTGACACATTACAATCACCCAAAGTTCATAGTTTACATCAGTACATTAAGGTTCACTTTTGATGAGATGTCTGTTTTTAAGGGTTTTTATTATGAAGTCTTTTTATACCCAATATAAACTTTGTTAAAGAATTTTGTAATCCTTTGTGTTTGTTTTTGACCAAATATTAGATCATAACTTTTTTTTTCAATGACTCTCTAACTTTCCTCCACCTCTGACATCCCAAATCCTTAGTAATCAGGACCATTACCTCTCTTCCTTGGTGGTAGGAAAAGGCAGTCATCTGTATGTGACAAGAACTCTCTCTTCTCCACCAAAACAAATCTTTAGAAGAGGCCACAAAGGCCAGAGCTTAGTGTAACAAATCTTTTTGCACCTTTTAGGATCTGCTTTTTATTTCCCTGGTCCATTACTTAATTCTTATTTAGGTTTGTTTGGTCATAAAATTGGGACAAGCAGTCATCTCTGTGTTCATTAGACAGAGCACATCTTTGTAGACACATGTGTAGGAATTTTGCCTCTCACTAGTCTCACCACAAATACAGAACTAAGTCTATAAAGACAGAAAGTGTGTGTCTTTGGTGGATGGGAGGTTGGGAAGCAGCTGCTCTTAAGACAGTTGTGTGGAAACCACATGACTGAGTCATAAAATACACTCCATGGTGAGAGAACAGGTTTGAACATAAGGAAGTCTTACAAGGAATTGCCCTTTCACAAGGGAGCAATCCCTCTGGAACATCAAGTTAGTAATCTAAACTATACTTTACTACTAAAACTACTCATGCTTAAAATAAGTTGTCTTAGTCATTAATTAAATCATAAAACCACTGAATAAACTAACTGACATCTTTGTAAAATGAGGATTTAATTATAAACTTTAATCTTGGCAATGCTTCTTGAATGAAACTTAAAACTGTAACCCATAAATGTGTATACTCAATAAAAGGTAACCTTCTCACTTATTAGCAACACTTCTCCCACTTAAGGGGTTTCCTTTCCTGAAGCTTTTGGCACACCTGACCCACTCCTTACTTTATTGGGCCTGAGGAGACATATGTACTTTTTAAAATATGGATTCAACATTCAGAAGCCTCTCAAGTGACTTAAAACTCAAAACTTATGTTTAATCAGAATTTCAACTTGGAGGAATAAAAGAAATGTTAAGTGGCAGTAGGATATACTCCTTCTCATCTGTAATTTAATTTTTTTTTCTTTTTTACTATGAGCTCATAACGTTTAATACCTTTAGCAAAAATGAATTAGAAAAAATCTTATTTGCCTGCTGCAATATCCCTTCACACTTAACACTCTGCTTGGAAATGGACTGTCTTAGAGGAAGTGCTTTTGTCATTGAGGTGATCTGAGGCTAGAGCACAGGATGCCACCTGCCCTAGTCCATGCTCATCCCCTCGGAGATCTTCTTTAACAGCAATCCCTAAAAACAATAGCTCTATAATGCAGCCTATCCTTGGGTTTTACTTAAATTAGTAAAAATAGTGGAACTTTGCTAATACTCCCCAAAGCATATAATGGCTCTTAAAAAATAGATGTTTTTTTGAAAAAATTTTGCTCACATAGATTACTTGTTCGGTGAGAATTGGACAGGATGTCTTCCTCAGCAGTTATGCAGGCTCCCAAGTGGATAGAGGTTCTGTCATCTTCAACAAATGTTTTCAAGGATACCCTGTGAGCCACCATCCTTTCAGCTTGAAGGGAAAAGTGCACTGAGGAGAATGTGAGGTAGATTTTCATAGACAAGTCTTTGTAGTGGTGCATACCATTTTTGCTTCCCTTCCATTGGCTAATCGCTCACATAGCCATCCTTAAGTACAAGTGAGGCAGGAAAACATGCTCTGACTCCATGTCTGGGAAGAAGAGACATTCATGGATTTGGGTGAGCAGCTGGTTGTTTCTGCCATACCCATTCAAGTTCATTCAATCTTCATTGGTGCAAAAAAGGAATACCTTATGCTTGCACAGATCTTAGGAAACTTTGGTCTTCTAAAAAAAAAAGAAAGAAAGAAAGAAAGAAAGAAAAGAAAGGTGGGTCTTTTGAAATGAGATTCATTTAGTCAACTTCCTGGATTTTAATTCAAGAAAGTAGACCTGATTTCTCTCAGTGAAATTGAAACCATTGTTATCAAACACATGTAACTTCAAATAGATGTAATTTACAACAGATTTTACAAAATTTGTGGTCATATTTTCTATGTTTGGACAAAGTCAACCACCTCTATCCCTGTGTAAGCCTGTCTTCTTCTATCATGTCTTTTACTGATCATTTTAGAGCTAGGTCAAAAATTTAAGGTCTATAGTACTGGCTTGAGTTTCTGGGTCTTAAAACTCACCAGGTTTCCCAACAGGGTATTTTCATTCTCTTTCATTCGGAAAGAGTTATACTGTCCTTGGGATGTGAAGGAGTGACATGTTGGTGGGACTGAAGGCCTAGAAGACTTCACACTAAGTTCAGTCTTGCATTATTCAAATTGATATGGCTTTCCTGATAGCAAGTTGTGCCAAATTCACTTCCCCCCCCCTTCTCCTTCCCTTTTATTGTCAGTTTATTTGCTCAGTTGGGAAATAAGGAATACTAAAGCTTAAAAAAAGTTTTTTCTAGCAGGACAGATTATCTATTGTCCCAGTGATGACTCCAATCAATGAGGCTTCTGAATAACTGTCTCTTCCCTATTGGTCGCACAGGTAGCTGCTTCAGTGGGGCCTTGACTACACCTCCTGCTATAATTCTTAATAGTCATTCCCCAGAGCTGGATTTTCAGTCCAGATTGCCTCAAGAAGCCCACTTGTTCTTTGCTTCTGGACGCTATAGCTGTGCACAACTCTTTAAAGAAGGTTTCTTAAGTGGGGTGACCAGTTGTGTCAATTTGCTTGAGACTGATGGGTCTCCTGGGCTTTAAAATCGTGAAAATCCCCAGAAAACTGGGATAATTTGGTCCTCTTGTAGTCTTAAAGTCCTCTAGAACTGCTAGATAACTATAGAAGCGCAAACGATACTTTCTTATCCCTCAGCTTCACTTTGCTTACTCTGAAGTGGTAAACCTTAACTCCCTTGGCCCTTGGCTCAGCAGGAAGTAATTCTCAAATTGTGATCCTACACCACCTGCATCAGAATAGGGATGATTTTTTTTTTTTAAAGATTTTATTTATTTATTTGAGAGAGAGAGAATGAGAGACAGAGAGCATAAAGGGAGGAGGGTCAGAGGGAGAAGCAGACTCCCCGCTGAGCAGGGAGCCCGATGCGGGACTCGATCCCGGGACTCCAGGATCATGACCTGAGCCGAAGGCAGTCGCTTAACCAACTGAGCCACCCAGGCGCCCAGAATAGGGATGATTTTTAAAATAAAAATCTGAGGGTTCTACTCCAGATCAGCCCCCCAGATCTTAACAGATGGGGCCTAAAATCTTAAATTCCTAATAAGGACACTGTGGTGAAATTTGAATGTACCACATTTTGGACTTTATTTCCTTATGGAGTCCATTTATAGAGTGGCAAGAGATTCCCCTTTTCCCACCCGCCTGGATATAGTTTAGGTAACTAGTGCTTGGCAAAAGCCTCACACTTATTTTTCAAGGCATTCAATTTTATTTAGGAAATATAGGCACTTATGTAAATAAAGCTCTAAGTTATAGTTATACATCAGGGGTTTGCCAAACTCCTCTTCCATACAAGAATTTTTGGTGTATACATGGGATTTCAAATGTCTTTGTCTCAGTGCCTCCCCTCCCCCCACCCTCCCAGGGCAGTCATTGAACTTCTAAGCTCCCGTCAGGGCTTCCCTTCTCTTGGACATTCCATAGCATTCATTATTAAAATGGACTTTTACTGCAGTCAGCAAACCACCATCAAATCCTCTTGAGGGAAAGCTGCATTTTTTTTTCAATTCCTGCCTATTTTCTTTGCCATTTTTTTTTCTGTCTCACAGTAGTTACCCCAATGAATGTGCTGCCTCATCCTGGAATATGAGATGTATGGTCCTTGTCATCCATACATCAGGAATAGTATGTACAACTCTTCTGAGACAACGTAACAGGCCACATCCTCTTCCTTCTTCACAGCCTCCAAGCTGGGTAGTAGGTTTTCTATGAGGGGAGAGAGAAGGCAATGATAATCAGGTTTCAACTTCTTTCTTTAATTGCCAGGTATTAGCTAGAACTTTCCTTTGCTGGACAAGCACACTGTCCCCAGTGTTCATTTGTTTTCTTTTATTTATTTATTTATTTATTTATTTATTTATTTATTTATTTTTATTCTTATGTTAATCCCCATACATTACATCATTAATTCTAGATGAAGTGTTCCATGATTCATTGTTCGTGCACAACACCCAGTGCTCCATGCAGAACGTGCCCTCCTCAACACCCACCACCAGGCCAACCCATCCTCCCACCCCCCTCCCCTCTAGAACCCTCAGTTTGTTTTTCAGAGTCCATCTTCTCTCATGGTTCGTCCACCCCTCCGATTTCCCCCGCTTCATTCCTCC
>NC_138373.1:129359795-129418746 GCF_054177405.1 Leptonychotes weddellii
AGTCCATCGTCTCTCATGGTTCGTCCACCCCTCCGATTTCCCCCGCTTCATTCCTCCCCTCCCGCTACCTTCTTCTTCTTCTTCTTTTTTTTCTTAACATATCTTGCATTAAGCCTGTTGGAAATAAACAGCCTGTTGTGGTCATAGTAGATCTGTCCACTAGATGGCACTCCTAGTTTAACTTTGTTTTCAGTTTCCTTCAGTGCAATGGGATTTTCACATTGAAGCAGGAACAGAGAGGCCCATGATTTATATTGCATGATTTACTTGGCTGATTACAGGGACTAAAATATTTCACCTTGTTTCAGGAATTTAGGCATATTGTACTGTTGAATCTGACATATACTGTGGTATATTGGGAGGTACGTTATAATATAGGAAAACAGTAATAAGCAGATGAAGGCTATTTGTTGCTGCAGACCAAAGAGCTCAGAAAGAGAGGGCCTCTTTCTGCAAAGATGGAGCTTGGGCCTTGCTGTATCTTTCATTCTATTTCCACCGGAATCAACTCCTAATTAAGCAGCACACCAACCACCCTGTACCTTTGCACTGGGCCTTTCTTCTTGACCCTCTCTACTTCTACAAACTCAGTTATAATAATGACGTTGGTTATACTTTGTATTTGTTATTCCAGTTCATGACTAATTAAATAGAAAATAGATATATTTCCAGAAGAAGGTATGCCTGGCATTTTGGAGGAAGGTGAGTTTTAATTTTAAATGCCCTGTCCAAATTAGTAAAATGACATTTAGCAAGTACCAGTACTTACAGGAAGGAGAAAGGGAAGTAAAAAAAGAAAAAAAAAAAACCTGAATAATAACCATATACAAGTAGAATTCAAGGTATAAAAAGAAGAGACGGTCTTAGTTGGATGCCCCTCTTAAGAAAGTGGTGTTGACTTGAAAGAAAACCAATCTCAAAGTAGGTTGGTAAAAAATGCTTTATTCATTGTGTTCCTGAGGACTATGGCCTGGGAGACAGTTTCAGATTGCTCGGAAGAACTGCTCTGAAGCTTGTTAGATACAGGGGATATTCTATACAAAAGGGGAAGGGGTATACATGCTTGCGAGCAGTTCTCCCACACTTGTGGCTTCATGTTTCAGGAGGATCTCAATTAGTGTGAAGCATTAGGATTTTTTAAAATTAGTCCTCTTAAATAGTTGTAAATAAATAAATACATCATAACAACATAAAAAATTAGAAATTACCAAATACATTGAAAAAATGACTTGCTATAATGTTTTCATGTTTTTGTTAGAGTGAAGCTTTGATTGGGTTGAAGGGTAGATTTATATTATCACTCAAAAAAGGTTGCTTTTAGAGTCTCCAAATAACAAACTAAAGTAATACTATGAAGTGTGGACACCTGCATAGCACAGATTTTGCAATGATGTAAACTTCCCTTTAGTTTTGGCCACTTTTATGTCTTACAATGACATTCTGAATTCCTGCCACTCCTAAAACAAGGCAAGTAAGTTGATGCTGTCTGTAACTTTATTAATAATCTGTATTCAGTAAGTCAGATCACAAAAAGAGAACTCTCTAAACATAGGGCGCAGGACTCACTTCCATGAGCATGTGTTCCAAGTTGACAGTGGCCTGGTAATGACAATATACAGAAATGAAATTATTTTTATCTGATTTATTAATATGCTAAGTAGAACCACTTACTGGAGTCAAGATGAAAGAACACTGAAACTAAGCATATCCAGAGTGGTAATCTTTGAAAATCTTCTGGAGGCCAGAATTCAGCAGAATTAGGAAAATGCAGGAAAAAAGCAAAACAAAACCCTTTAGTTTAATTGTTTTGAATGAGATTTTGCAGAGATATGAATATTAGAATTGTTTGGTATGACTTGAGGGGGAGCTTCTCAAATTTTTTAAAATATCAGATTTAAGGCAAATTAAAAGTCATACTTAATAAAGCCAGAAAGAACCTTAGCATTTCATTAATCCAAAAGACAGTTGTAATTTTTGCTGACTACAAAATTAGGACCAATGTTTTTTTCTTCAGGAAACATTGCCAATAGCTACCAGTAATTGCACATTCCTTATAGCTCTGGTCTCAAAGGCTCAACTACTTATAAGAATGATTGATAGTGTAGAGAATTTTCCAATTTTCCTTTCAATTTTAGAGATAACACAAAAACCAATCTATGTATAATTTTTAATGAACAGCACATTTAAATGTAAGCCACAACTTAAATGAAAATTTTAAAGAAATAAGAATGACAAAATGTATTTCATATCTTTCTTCAAATTCTTCACTTTACCAATGTCTACAAATGTGCCTCTAGTTTTCATTTCAAGTCTGAATTAGATGCCAAATTCAACAAAGCTGATTGAATGTTCTTTTTTTAATTGAAAGACCTTTAAGATTTTATACTTAGGTTTTGATCTATTGCTTTAGACTTCAGGATGGCATCTGTAGTCCTTATTTATTAATTGTCCTATAACCATCTGCTTAGAAATGGAGATGGAAGTAAAAAAGGAAAGGAGGGAGGAAGGAAGGAAATGAAAAGAATAAAAGAATTAAAAAGAAAAAATGGATGAAAAGAGGGACAAAGGAATGGAGGGAAAGGAAAGAATACATTGACTTCTGCTGTTTCTACCTCATTCTTCTCCCTCACCTCCTGGAATATGAGTATAGAAAGAGCCTTAATTAGGAGTGGACACATTAATTAATAATCGGGTTACTTACTTTATACAGTAACATGCCCCTCAACCTTAGGACTCTTTACATAGATGATTCACAAGAATGTTAAGTAGGTAAATTATAAATGTAATTAAACCATAAATACATAGATGCTGCTGATTTGTATAAATCTTCTAATGAGGTGTTTTTCTTAGTCTGCATCAAATAGTTCACGAAAAGGCCTCATAGCTAAGAAATTTGTCTTCTGAGCAATGGCTACTTCAAATCCATTTATAAATAAATTCATGGAGGGAGAGAGGAGCTAAGATGGCAGAGTAGGAGGAGGACCCTAGGCTTGCCTCTTCCCTTGAACACAGCTAGATAAATATCAAATCATTCTGAATACCCAAGAAATGGATCTGAGGACTGACAAGCTGCACAACCAGACGGAGAGGAAAGACCACCTCATGGAAGGTAGGAGGTGCTTAGATGTGATTTGGGGGGAGAAACAGATCACAGGTGCTGCAGAAGGGATAGAGCCCTGGTTGTGGAGAAAGACAGAGGGAAAGAGAGAGAGAAATAGAAAGGGAAAGAGAGAGAGAGAGAGGAACTCACAGGGGATTGCACAAGGAAAGCACCTCCCCAAAGCCATTGACTGGAAAAATGAGAAAGACTGATTTTCATGTTTTTACAACCAGTGAGGCCCAAAGACTGGAGTTTTAAGAGGGCTGTGGTGTGACCAGTGTGGAGCCCTGAGGGCACTTCAGTGGAGGAGGGCAGAGGCCCGGGAGCAGACAGTGCCGTCTGAAGATCTCCTAGGATGCACTGGGAGGGTTAGTTCTCTCTTCTTGGAGCACGTCAGGGAGAGGTGGCATTGCCTCACCAGGGACAAAAGAGCTGGCAGGCGCCATTACTGTGCCCCACCCCTCACTCTCAGCACAGAGATGCCTGCTGAGGGTGGCTAGCCTGGACACTGGCTCTCTGCTGTGCTTTGCTCCAAACTCCATGCTCCTGTGCTTTGGTGTGACTGCCCCTCTGGGACAAACCTGTATCAGCCCTGGCATGGGGAGACCCTCCCCCAGAGGGCCAGCATGGTTCTGCACCACACCGGTCCCTAAAATTTGGAGTCTTAAACTCAGTGGAAGAACACCTGGGACACACAAGGGGAGATTGTTCACTCTTCTGGGAGGGCTTCCCGGAGAGAAGTAGGCATGAACTCCCCTCTCCAGAGATGAGGGAGGGAGCTGATGCCATTTCTCTCCCCTGCCCCTCAGCATAACCTAACTTCAGTAAGCAGCACAGAATTAATACTGCAGGCCTAAACCACTTATACAAGCCCTGCACCCCAGCACTCTGCAGGTGTTGTTTTTCTTGGGCAACTGTACCCAAGAATCAGTGCAGTGGGCCCCTCGCCCTGGAAACCAGCACAAACCCACTGCATGCACCATGTCTACTGACACTGCAAAGCTTCAGCTGTAGCGGAGATAGCATCAGGTCTCTTTTAACAAGCAGACCAAAGCACACCTAGTTAAAACTTGCCACACTCTGGCCAAGGTCCAAACACTCCCCAAGACCAAGAGAAACTCTATAGAGGACTGACCTGAGGGAAAGAGCAGCCAAAACACAGCAGCAGAGTGTGCTCAGCATATGCCAGCGATAATTACTGAAGCACCAGGCCTTGGACAGTATATGATCTCTTCTTCATAAAGCCATTACTCTCAGAAGCAGGAAACATAACAGGCCTTCCTAATATGCAGAAGAAGACAAGAAACCTGACAATGTGACAAGATGGAGGAATTCATCCCAAAAGAAAGAACAAGAAAAGGTCATGACCAGAGATCTGATCAAAGCAGATACAGGTAATATGCTTGATCCAGAATTTAAAACAACAATCATAAGGACACTAGCTGGGCTTGAGGAAAGCATAGATGACATCAAGGAATCCCTTACTGCAGCGATAAAGGACTTAAAACTAGTCAGGCCAAAATGAAAAATGCAATAACCAAAATTCAACACTGACTGTAATGACCACAAGGATGGAAGAAGCTGAAGAACAAATAAGTGATATAGAAGATAAAATTATGGAAAATAATGAGGCAGAAAAGAATAGGGAAAGAAAAATATTAGATGACGAATGTACACTTAAGGAACTCAGTGACTCCATAAAGCATAATAACATTCAAATCATAGGAGTCCCAGAAGAAGAAAGAAAAGGGGGAAGAAAGTTTATTTGAGGAAATTATAGCTGAAAACATCCCTAACCTGGGGAAGGAAACAGACATCAAAATCCAGGAGAGAACTCCCATCAAAATCAACGAAAGCAGGCCAACACCGAGCCATATCAAAGTTAAATTTGCAAAATACAGAGATAAAGAAAAAATCCTAAAAGCAGACAAGACAAAAGAAGTTCCTAACTTACAAGGGAAGACAAATAAGGTTAGCAGCGGATCTCTCCACAGGAACTTGGCAAGCAAGACAAAAGTGGTATGATATATTCAATGTGCTGAATGGGAAAAATCTGCAGCCAAAAATAGTCTATCCAGCAAAAACTCTATCAATCAGAAGAGAAGGAGAGATAAAGAGTTTCCCAGACAAACAGAAGCTGTAGGAGTTCGTGATGACTACACCAGCCCTGTAAGAAATATTAAAGGGGAGTCTTTTTGCAGGAAAGAAAGATCAAAAGCAACAAAGCCTAGAAAGGAACAGAGAAAATCTTCAGAAACTATGACAAAACAAGTAATAAAATGGCACTAAATTCATATCTATCAATAGTTATTCTGAATGTAAATGGCCTAAATGCTCCAATCAAAAGACTTAGGGTGTCAGAATGGATTAAAAAAAAAAAAACCCAAAACAAAAAACCAAGAGACTCATTTTAGACCTAAACACATGTGCAGATTGAAAGTGAGGAGATGGAGAACCATATGTTATGCAAATGGACATCAAAAGAAAGACGGAATAGCAATACTTACATCAGACAAACTAGATTTTAAACCAAAGACTGTAACAAGAGATGAAGAAGGGCGCTATATCATGATTAAGGGGTCTCTCCAACAAGAAGATCTAACAATTATAAATATTTATGCCCCAACTTGGGAGCACCCAAATAGACAAGACAATTAATAACAAACATAAGGAATTCATTGATAATAATACAAAAGAGTAGGGGACTTTAACACCCCACTTACATCAATGGACAGATAATCTAAACAGAAAATCAACAAGGAAACAATAGCTTTGAATGACACCCTGGACCAGATGGACTTAACAGATATATTCAGAACATTTCATTCTAAAGCAGCAGAATCCACATTCTTTTCGAGTGCATATGAGAGATTCTCCAGAATAGATCACATACTAGGTCACAAATCAGGCCTCAACAAGTACAAAAAGATTGAGATCATACCGTGTGTATTTTCTGACCACAACACTATGACACTTGAAGTTAAACACAAGAAAAAATAAAGATTAGAGTAGAAATAAATGATATAGAAACAACAACAAACAGTAGAATGGATCAAGGAAACCAGAAGCTGTTTCTTTGAAAGAATTTATAAAAATGATAAAACCCTAGCCAGGCTATTCAAAAAGAAAACAGAAAGGACCAAAATAAATAAAATCATGAATGAGACAGGAGAGATCACAACCAACAGCACATAAATACAAACAATTAGAATATTATAGAAAATTATATGCCAACAAATTGGGAAATCTGGAAGAAATGGATAAATTCCTAGAAACATACAAACTACCAAAACTGAAACAGGAAGAAATCAAAAATTTGAACAGACCCATAACCAGCAAAGAAATTGAGTCAGGAATTAAAAATCTCCCAACATACAAAAGTCCAGGACCAGATGGCTTCCCAGGGGAATTCTACAAGACATTTAAAGAAGAGTTAGTATCTATTCTTCTCAAACTGTTCCAAAAAATAGAAATGTAAGGAAAACTTCCAAACTCATTCTATGAGGCCAACATTACCTTGATTGCAAAACCAGACAAAGACCCCACTAAAAAAGGGAATTACCGGCCAATGTCCCTGATGAATATGGATACAAAAATTCTCAACAAAATCGAATCCAACAGTACATTAAAAGAATCATTTGCCATGATCAAGTGGGATTCATTCCTGGGCTGCAAGGGTGGTTCATTTTCACAAATCAATGTGATATACCACATTAATAAAAGAACAGATAAGAACCATATGATCCTCTCAATAGATGCAGGGAAAACATTTGACAAAGTACAGCATCCGTTCTTGATAAAAAACCCTCAACAAAGTAGGAATAGAGAGAGCATATCTCAACATCATAAAGGCCATAGATGAAAAACTCACAGCTAATACCATCCTCAATAGGGAAAAACTGAGTGCTTTTCCTCTATGGTCAGGAATAAGACAGGGATAACCACTCTCCCCATTCTTATTTAGCATAGCACTGGAAGTCCTAGCCTCAGCAATCAGACACCAAAAAGAAAGAAAAGGCATCCAAATCAGCAAGGAAGAAGTCAAACTTTCACTATTTGCAGATGACAGGATACTCTATGTGGAATACCCAAAAGACTCCATCAAAAAATTGCTAGAACTGATACATGAATTCAGTAAAGTTGCAGGATACAAAATCAATGTACAGAAATCTGTTGCATTTATATAAACCAATAATGAAGCAGCAGAAATAGAAATCAAGGAATCGACCCCATTTACAATTGCACCAAAAATCATAAGATACTTAGGAATAAACCTAACCAAAGAGGTAAAAGATCTGTTCTCCAAAAACTATAGAACACAGATGAAACAAATGGAAGAGGACACAAAGAAATGGAAAAAAAATTCCATGCTCATGGATTGGAAGAACAAATATTAAATTGTCTATAATACCCAAAGCAATCTACACATTTGATGCAATCCCCATCAAAATACCACCAGCATTTTTAACAAAGCTAGAACAATCCTAAAATGTATATGAAACTACAAAAGACCCTGAATGGCCAAAGCAATCTTGGGAAAACAAAAACAAAAACAAAGCTGGAGGCATCACGATTCCAGACTTCAAGCTCTATTACAAAGCTGTCATCATCAAGACAGCATGGTACTGGCATAAACACAGACACCAAGATCAATGGAACAGAATAGACAGCCCAGAAATGCAGCCACACTATATGGTCAAGTAATCTTTGACAAAGCCGGAAAGGATATCCAACGGAAAAAAAAAGAAAGTCTCTTCAACAAATAGTGTTGGAAAAACCAGACAGCAACATGCAAAAGAATGAAACTGGATCACTTTCTTACACCATACACAAAAATAAATTCAAAATGGATGAAAGACCTAAATGTGAGACAGGAAACCATCAAAATCCTAGAGGAGAACACAGGTAGTAGCCTCTTTGACATTGGCCGTAGCAACTTCTTACTAGGTATGTATCTGGAGACGGGAAACAAAAGCCAAAATGAACTACTGGGACTTCATCACAATAAAAAGCTTCTGCACAGTGAAAGGAAACAATCAACAAAATTAAAAGCAACCTTTGGAATGGGAGAAGATATTTGCAAATGGCATATCTGATAATGAGTTAGTATCCAAATCTATAAAGAACTTATCAAACTCAACACCCCAAAACAAACAATCCAGTTAAAAAATGGGCAGAAGGCATTTATAGACATTTTTCCAAGGAAAATATATAGATGGCTAACAAACACCTGAAAAGATGCTCAATATCATTCATCATCAGGGAAATACAAATCAAAACTATGCTGAGATACCACCTTGCAACTGTCAGAATGGTTATAATTTAACAACAAAGGAAACAACAGATGTTAATGAGGATGTGGAGAAAGGGGAACCCTCTTACACTGTTGGTGGGAATGCAAATTGGTGCAGCCGCTCTGGAAAACAGTATGGAGTTTTCTCAAAAAGCTAAAAATTGCAATATTGGGTATTTACCCAAAGGATACAAAAGTACTAATTTGAAGGTATACATGCACGATGTTTATAGCAGCATTATCAACAATAGCCAAATTATGGAAAGAGCCCAAATGTCCATCAACTGGTGAATGCTTAAAGAAGATGTGGTACATATATATATATATATATATATATATATATAATGAAATAATACTCAGTCATCAAAAAGAATGAAATCTTGTGATTTGCAATGATGTGTATGGAGCTAGAGTGAATTATACTAAGCAAAAGAAGTCAGAGAAAGACAAATATCATATGTTTTCACTCATATGTCAAATTTAAGAAATGAAGCAGATGAGCATAAGGGGGTGAAAAGAGAGGCAAACCAGAAAATAGACTGTTAACTTGGAGAACAAACTCTGAGGGTTGCCAGAGGGGAGGTGGGCAGGGGGATCGGTTAAATGGGTGATGGGTATTAAGGAGGGCACAAGTGATGAGCACTGGGTGTTATATGTAAATGATAAATCATTAAATTCTACTCCTAAACCTAGTATTACCCTATATGTTAACTAACTGGAATTTGAATAAAAGGTCAAAACTAAAAAATGAATGAATGAATGAATGAATTCATATAAATAGGATATATCATGAGTTTTATAAGCTAATGCTCTTGGACAAAAAGATTGATTCAAAGGACCATCATGCCCCCCAGCATCTCTGGTATCACTGTAGAAGAAACAATTGTCTGGGACCACTGTAGGTATACCTGAGTTCTTGATAGCAGCCAAGTTAAGCTGTTCTCAATCTTCTAAATATTTATTTCTTTAGCTCAGATTTTCAGAAGAAATTTGCCACATTAAGGTGAGTATGAGCTAGTAGAAATTGTCATCCCTTTCAGATCCAATTCCTTTTTGGAACAAATAGCCTAAAATTAAATTCATTGGTAATATATCTCATCTACAAACATAACTTGTAAATCTACATAATGCCCATTCATAATAATAAAATACAATGAAAGGATAGATGATAAAATGATCTGTATTTCCATATGTTAATACTCAGGCACAAGTGTCCTAGAAAACAATCTAGTTAGATACTTGCACTTAAACACAAAATCATCATAATGCAACAGCTAAACAATGCAAACTAATACAGGGGCTTTGTTTTGGCAAGTGAATAAACAATTTTGATCAATGTCATGATTGTCTAAAATGGTGAACAAGTCTTAATAAGGCTCCAGAAAAAAATAAAAGTACATTTTTTTTCCTTATTATACAGTACTTGCATTCCTGGAAAAGTCAATGTGTATTTAAAAATATTTTTTAAATGTTAGGTTTTTTTTGCAAAGTAGAGTTGGGTTCATGTAGGAAAATGCATATCAAAATAATAGCAGCATAAGACCCCTAGGTTTCTCACAGAGGGGAATAGCAGCTTTCTGAGTTGGAGGTTTATCGCTTAACTTCAGACACTTGGTAATACTGGGAGAAGGGGAGGACAACAGACATGAGAATGAAGACAAACCAATGAGTAGCACAGCTGCTGGTTTTCTCATCATCATGACGGCTCTCAGACCCCAAATTGGTCTCCTTCTTAGTAACACAGGTTGGCTCCGGGCACAAGGTAGCGAGGGTACTTAGGTCAAGTCAGTTGTCCTTGAACAATATTTGTCCTTCCAAAGAGCTGAATACGGCACTACTAGTTAAATGAGTAGTACTGGGTCACTTTTCCAAGGTCAGTTAGCTACCCAAATTAGAAATTTCTCAGAGAATAGAATGGAGAATGTTGCTAGCTCCAAACTATCACCAATAAAGAGGTGATTCTATATAGTAACTTAGAGTTTAGGCAAACCTGTTTTCAAATCTTAACTTTGCAAGCTACTGAATAATATTCAATATTTACTTAATCACTCTGAAATTTCCTATTTTTACTTTATGGGGCTGTCATAAGGACTAAGCAAAGTGTAGTAAGTGGACGCTAACCTTCTTCATTCTTTCTGTCCTCATAAAATATCCCAAGAACAGAAATAGGAAAAACTCAGCAGGGATGTAATGACAGGAAACATAAGACAGAAGGAAAAGTAAGTATTCCTGGCAGAGAAGAAAGAAAGGAGAAGTGTCAAACTGGAAAAGAGATGATAAATTAAGACTTAATTCCACTCCCAAAACAAAAAAGATTTTGTTCTTTTATTTGTCCAATTCCTACCTGGAAGCAACTATTGTTGCTTCTATGAAGGAGACTACAGGGAAGTCATTGTTCTCACCATTTACTGAATAGATTTCATATGTATTCCTTTTTATTTAATTTTATTTTTTTAATGGATTGAAAGGAATAAAGATATTTGGGAATACTCTTTGGTTAGATTAACATCACTGTGGATGTGGCAACATCTTACAGTATTAGTTAATCTGCTTAAATTTCACAATTTAAAATTGACATTGGCACTAAGAAAAAGGTATTTTATATAAATAGAAAGTTAAAATTTCATGATATTATAAAAATAAACCTTGACATATATGCTTAGAATTGGGGGGAAAAGTATAAATCATGATTAATTATGCCCTAACAATAATAATTAATTCTGCCCTAAAATAAAATTTGTGATTATTAGAAAGGGAACCCTTCTTGATGCATTTGTTTATTTATTTTAACGTAATTATTAATTTTCTTTTCAAGTAAAAAAATTAAATGCCTACTCTAGTTTAGGCCCTGTGCTAAGTGTTGGGAATCCAGTTGATAAATAAGGTTACAATACCAGCCTTCAGGGAAGTAACATTCACTACTAAGTACACTCTAGAAACAAAAGAATGATGGATTTTTACATGGGGTTTACCCACATTTTCATATTTTCCCTGCTTTTCCAGTTTTGCTTTTTGCATTATATATCATTCATGTAAGGACTAGGCATAAAATTCTTTTAATTAGTAAAACACATTTTAATGAAAATGAAACCTCACAAAATAAAAATAAAGTGGTTTACTTAAAGGTTCCCCCCACCCCACCCAGGGCTAGAAAGTAAAATTGTCAGGTAATTTGTCATGTGCACCAATCTTCATGATGACTTTGGCCCAGCAGCCTACCTATTTCTTATGGCTCATAGCACGAAATAATTTCTATCCAAAGTTGTGAGGAAATTTTAAAGACTGTCAAACATCCTTTTTGGAGATCTGTGTTTTAAGTGTTGGAACATCGTGCTGCGATGCTCTTCCATCCTCAGTCCCAAACCAGAGCAGGAAGTTAGATGTGATGTGGTTCCTGAGAGATCTGAAGTTTCTTGCTGACTAATTTTTAAATGGCAAACTTAATTTTACCCTTCACTTCAATCTGAATTTCATGTTGAATAACACATGGGGGACTTAATAGGAAATGTACTAGAAATCATAGATTTGGTCTCAAATGAACCTTTTAGATATTTGTTAAATTCTTTAATTTCATCAAAAACAAGTGACTCAGGAAATGTCCAAGATGAAATTGGGACTGATATAAAAAAAATGTTGCTTAAGTTCAAATGAAAATGGTCTACAGTATACACTTGTTTCTAGAAAAGTTACTGTTCATAAATCTTTGTCTTCCTCTAAAGAGCCTCTATAAATGACCTCTCATTCTATGTCCCTAAAATACATTATCAAATTTCTATTCTATGTAGTTATTCAACTTGACAGTCATTGAAGTCTTAACATATAAAGCAGAGTGCTAGGCATTGGAGTCCCCAAAATGACTATAATATGATCCTTTTTTTTTTAAATTTGGTCACAGTCTATCTGGATTTAATAAGGGACAGATCTATCTCCTGAAATCACATTAAATAAGCACTTTCTATCTATAGAGGGTAACAGCTCTGAAAAGTCAAGGTTCATGTTCCTCAGGCTCTGTATGAACATTTAGGTAGACCTAGTCATTAGCATAATGAAAAAAATGTATTTTGATTTTCTTCTGGTTGTTGGCACATGCTGCTGTTTTAAAGTTAGGACTACCTGTTTTCCCAGACTTTCCAGGGGATTGCTTAACGGCACAGTGTTCCCACAGCGACGCCCAAGAGCCTGGGCAGCACCCTTGTTAGAACCATTGGTCCTCAACCCCAACTGCACATTAAAGTAACGTTAAAACATAAATATAGCTTTAAAAAATAAAACATAAGATAGCTTTAAAAAACACCAAGGCCTAAAACCCACTCTAGATTAAGTCAAAATCTGTGGGGCTCAGACTAGGGAACCACTATCTGTCTGTTTATTTTCTATGGTGATTTTAATGTGCAGCAGAATTCAGAAATACCACCATAGACATTTTCTATATCTAAATCAGATCACTAATTATTTCAGAGTTAACTAGTTATTGTGTTACAACAGAAAGGCAATGTGGGAAGTAGGTGTTTTGTCATATTATACGTTACGTAAATCTTACTCCAAATATCTTCCCTCCAAACTATGGAGGACAAGGTTAATCTCTTTAAATTCAGCTGCATTGCTGGAGCCTTGAGGTCCACTTACTCTAACTTGTCACACGATGTAGGTATCATATCTGTAGCATCTATGACCTTTTGCACATTGACAGTTCACTGCCTCCCAAGGCAGCTTATTATATTTGTGGGAAGATTTAGCCATCAGAAAACTCTTCTTCCTTATCTCAAACTGAAATACTTATCTCTATAATTTCACTTGTTAGTACCGATATCCATTTTCTTGAATGCATCTTAATTTCACTGGTGACCGTTGAGATAGTTGAAGACAGTCATCAGAACTTGTTTGTGTCTTCTTTTCTATAGATGAGATATTCTTAGTGCTTTCAACTCTCCCCTTTAGATGTCTGGTGGTTTGGAAATGTGGTTACAAATTCTTTGACATTTTTATCCATCCAGAAATGGGGTGTTTATCCAAGTGAGTCTGGGTGAGCTCCTAACTGAGGGTGCAATTGCTTTGATGCACTATGGAGTACAAGGTTAGGTCATTAAAAGCCATGCAGTGGCTTCCTCCTTGTTCTGTTGAATCCCTGATCCAGCATGTAAGAAGTCCGATCACTCTGAGGCTGTCATGCTGATGAAATGACAACCAGGAGCTGCGGTCAACACTCCCAGCTGAGCTCCACCTTCCTGCTCTCCCCAGGAAGGCCCCCTCTATGCCCTCCATGTCGGCCAGATCTCACTGAGTGTCTGCAGGCATTGCTACATGGGGCAGAAGAAACCCCAGCTGGGTTCTATTCAAATTCTCAGAGACATAAGATATAACATGATTGTTTTTTTTTTTTTTTAAGATTTTATTTATTTGCAAGAGAGAGAATGAGAGACAGAGAGCATGAGAGGGAGGAGGGTCAGAGGGAGAAGCAGACTCCCCGCTGAGCAGGGAGCCCGACGCGGGACTCGATCCCGGGACTCCAGGATCATGACCTGAGCCGAAGGCAGTTGCTTAACCAACTGAGCCACCCAGGCGCCCCATAACATGATTGTTTTAAGCTACTTAGTTTTGAAGTCGTTACTCAACAACAAACAGATATAAAATGGTACATTTGTTACAAGATACGTGCTTTAATTTGTTGTGCATCTTCTTACCCACCCATTTGAGTACAGATCATGTCAAAAAAGAAAGCGTTCTCCTCTTTGTTTATATGCCAGGATGCAGTTTGACACAAGATGTTTTCAGCCAACAAATAAAGTATGTCACTTCAGCTTTGTTCTGACAGTCACTGAGAAGTATCTGTTGTTTATTTTTCTTATATTCTGTGGTTTTCTTAATTTACCTTTATCTGATGTTCTGTGTTATGGACTTGAGTTTTAGCTTGTGAGGACAGAAAGATAAGAAGAAAGAAAGGCCACAGTATTTAGGACAGTTTTTCTGAATATAATTTAGATGCTCTAAATTCACTGTTAAGTCTTATCTCACTTAACTTAAAAGGAAAATGTGATGTCTCTGGGATTAAAAAAAAATATTTTGATTCCTTATCTTTAGTCTTGATATATATGCTACATATAAATGTTCATAAGAAATAAATTTACAATCAGTTAAACAAGTGAATAAGGAGTTTCAAATTTAGTAAATATTTAATATTTGCTACAATTTTTATAAAATATAGCAAAAATATTGTTATATGGGAAGTTGAATTTTAACTTCTAACTGACGATTTAATGAATATACACTCATGCAAACAGACACACATAGATACACATGCACACACAGAAATTTAGAATATATACGAGAAAAAACAATTTGTGCTATAATTTTTTACTCCTAGAAAATACCTGCCTTTGATACATTTCTAATTGTACCACTAGATGGAGCTCCTTGTTAGAAAGTTAGCTACTTCTTAAACCAAAGAGCTCCTGGCGGGGTGGGGAGGGTGGGTGGAATCTGTCTATCTATCTATCTATCTATCTATCTATCTATCTACCTACCTATCTCTCACCTATTGAACATGGGGGGATAAATATATATTTTTATAATATCTATGGCTTTTCTATTATATATTCCTCTGAAAATATTAAAAAATTACTCAACTTTGAGAAAATTTTATTAAACATTTAGTTATCCAAAAGTTGAGTAACCCCTAACCCATCTGGGAGTGAGATTACATATGAATATTTGAACACTAACGAATTTCAGAAGACATTTCAACTGCCCTTGGATTAATCCTCAGGAATAGTCTGAAAATTTTTGGTTCCACAGAATATGCATCTTTTATTAATTTCACAGACAATACTATTGTAGTGTCCGGAATGTATATATTCTATTCTTGTAAAAATACACTCTAAAAAATCACAAATTACAATGACAGACTATAAGAAGATGGATGATGGAGTTTTGTGGAACTTTCTGTAAAAAAACATAAGCAGGTAATCAGCACAACGGGGCACTGTGTTCTCAAGAAGTAAGCAAGCGTCTGATAGAGACATACATGTTGATCTTTGTTCCTAGTAATTTGCATATTCTTACTGTATTATGTGATCAAGAGATATCATAAAAAATATAAATAGAAAGAAGTAGTGGATTAAATTAGATTTTGGTCAAGATACCAGTACTGAGCACTGAGCAAACCTGATCCAGAAAATGCCTGTACATCAGAGAGATACCTTCACTTGCTCAATCAAGGATGGATTCCAAGCCCAGAACAAGGTTACAGCCCAGCAGGGGGAGAAAAAAAAAGTCTTATCCAGCTAACCATTTATTCATCCATCCCAGCAATGATATCATTTAGGACCTATTGGAAGGTGCTATGCTAGCTCATGAAAGTGATAAGTACTATTCATGATAGATAGAAGTATGGATAAAGTCTGATGAAGTAGAGTAGGGATTGACAAAAGGTGCCCAGATTGGTAGTAAAATGTTTTATCCAGAAGAGGATACTTGAACAGACTCTGGAAGCATATTTAAAGATATTAGGAAGAAGGAGGTATTGGGGGTGGGTAGAATTGGGTTGTGTTGACTTAAGTATGGGTATAAAGTGAAATGAGATTTAATAAAGTGAGGTTTAAAAATAAAATGTGAAGGTCGCCTGGCTGGCTCAGTTGGTAGAGCATGTGACTCCTGATCTCAGGATCCTGAATTCAAGCCCCATGTTGGGTGAGGAGCTTACTTTTGTAAAAATGTAATAATAATAATAATAATAATAATGTGAGACTTAGTAACCACGTTCTCTCTCTTGATATCCTAACCGGGGCATAACTATGTAGTAGAGTCAATGGTGAGAGTTCTCGGATAGAAGTTCTCCATCTCTTATTAACTTAGACTGTGTTCTTCATGAGTGCTAGAAGCTATCACTTCTAAATCTGAGATGCTTTTTTCATAAAGCCACAAATGTCTAAGTCCTTTATTCTTAACAAACTCCCACATGTTCAATGATAAGGTAGGAAGAGAGAAAAAATTTTATGTGTGTGAAAATGCTTTAGGACTACCACTTCATGTCCAGATATGCCCAGTGATAGCGTATCTCCCTGTGGAAAGAATCGAAGAGAGTGAAGAAGTACAGGTAAGTCAGCAGGAAAAGTAGGCCTTGCTTTTGGCTCTGGGAACCCAGAGCAGAGAGCAACAGGGACAAGGACAGCTCTGCTAGTCTCTCATAGAGAACACTGTGCTGATTGGATTTAAAAAAAAAGAACTGAAACTCACCCAGTTAGAAATGTCTATGTTTTTTGTCTGTCAGTGCTGGAAAATACTGGAATTGGAGGCTCTGGTGACAGGGATGAACTGAACTACAAGCTCCCAAGTACACTAGGAAGATAACCATGCTCCCCCAATGCATTTAGAAGAGGCTTTTGACAGAGAGATTTGGTTTCTTAATTCCTGGATGATGAGACAAAGGGTAGATGAGATGGACATTTGAGAAAGGGAAGTAGAAAGGAGTATTAGGAAGGGAAATGACAGTAAAACAGAGCCTTGCAGAACTTGATTTTGTCTAACTTAATGCTCTGCTTAGAGTCCAGTATTAAAGTCTAATAAAATATTTGGTTTGTCTGGCTCCAAAACCAATGCTTTTTTCATTATTACACTAAGTGCGAGAAAGAGGTAATTATAACTATAGGTAAGGGGAAAAAAGCAATGTTTTATGTTTTATATTGGCAGAAAATCTGGTTATGTTAGCACTTTAATTTGGGACAAAAATGATTCAGAACAAAATTCAGGCTTTTCCTTTATTCCACAAATGCCCTCAAAATATTGCCAAGTTGTTCTAAATAGGTTCTAGGGCCTAATTTTCATTCGTCCATTCATTCTCCCGTGTTCATTGAGGCACTGTAATAGAATTCTTAAGGAATCTTGGCTGGCCATGATTCCCTTGGCTTGAAGTATTTCTGATAATTAGCCATTTATGTGCTGTCCTAGGAGATCAAAACATAAACTCTTCCATTATGTCTTTACCTTGTGTTAGTTCCTCAAAACACAAATATTCTCAAGTGAAAGTCACTCATTTCTGACATTTTAGTCATCTATGTAACCACATTTTTAACTGCAATATTGTACAATGAAAGAAATGCTCTTGGGATGAATATCTTAGAAAAGCATGTAAAAACATACATTTTCAACCCCTTTAATTCTAACCGACAACTTTTTTTTTTAACAGAGGAGAAAAAGAAATACAATTTTGAAATGATGGTTGTTTAGATGAGTCACACTTTCCTTCCTCTTCCCAAACTTTCCTCTATGACTATACAAGATAAATGTTGGAAATGACATAGATTTAGTTCCTACACCATGAGGTGAAATGACAAACCTTTGATAAGTGAATTGTCATTCTAGCAAGAATCTGAAGAGTCTTGAGTCTCCAATGTGCAAAATAAAGAATAAGGATAAAGAAAAAAAGTGTGATGTGGACTTATTTGGGATTTACAGTTCACATATTAAATTTAAAAATCACGAGTCACTGTTTTGGGGATCTTACAAGTGGTTGTCTCTATAGACAGAAAGTTAGCAAGTAACCTTTTGTCTTGCTTCTATAATTCATTATTTCCAAAATAATGAAATAACTGTTTGACACTTGCCACAGTTTTTAAAACAATCTGCTTATCTGACATATCAGAATAACGATTAAGCATTGTGTCTCCAACCAGGGATCTAAGATAATTTGATACTGACAAGTACTTTTTGGAGTGCAAAGTAAAATTAGTTTGTATTAGATGGTAGAAAGTCTGCCCTTATTTGGGAAGCTATCATTGTAATAGCTGTTTGATGGGAGAAAGTGCTTATTAGAACTGACCCTATATGGCTAGGATATTAAATTAATAGTAAAACCAATCAGCCATCCAACTAAAGAGAAAAAAAATTGTAATGTTATTTTCTTTTTAAATGTAATTTGAAGCCATCGAAATTGAAGACCCTCAGAATTAAAACACATTACACAAGTGTGTTTAATGGAGACTAAAATATACAGGGGAAGTGAACAGGAACCAAAAAAGCATTTGTAATGCAAAATTACTCTAAACTGGCAACAGGGAACTTCTGCATGGAAACTGGGAAGTGACATTGTTTAATGTCAACAAAAGAGATGCCAAATACTTTCTTTACAGAGGCCAAAAAGAAATAATTTGCCATGGAAACCTTACCCGATTCCAGAAAGAGCATGTGTTTCCATTCCAATCAGGAAACCTCTGAGACTCTAAATCTTTGTAGACTGTAAGAGAAATCACATGCCTGTCTTCAGTTCTTGCTTTAATTTTACCAAAAACTTGATTATGTATCCAGTGCTAAGCTAGATAATAGAGACACTCTTGACTTGGAATATAATGTTGGATATACACAGATAGGAAAAAGAAAACATCAACTTTCTGTGTCCCATCTTCTCATGGACATTCCATCAAATCAGACACCACTGTTGTAGGATATACCATTATTTTATACACAACTAGGAAAGAAAAAGTAATGCCAGTTAAAGTATGACAAGATAAGATTTGTACAGCTCACTGTAGTTTTAGGGGAAATGTCCCTCTTAAACATGTAAAAAAATGTGAATTATGGCATGTCTTTCCCACAAGGGAGATTTGAAGGACAAATATATTTGTAGTTCCCAAGCCCAGCACTTTCTGTGGAATGTTCCATAAAACAAGTAGCTAGGCAGAATTTGAATAAGTATATCTAAGAAACAACAACTACATAGATAACAAAATATTCCATGCTCAAAGCAAGTTTGGGAAATAATGAATTAAATAACATTAAACTCTATTGTAGGATTCACGGAGACTTTAACATTTGAGGATCATTGTGAATCTCCAAGAGGTAAATAAAGTGTCTATTGGTTCCCCAAATTACTTGACATAAATAAGCCCTCTTTGTTTTGTAGGGCATATTATGGTAGTAGGGCTCATTTGAAAATATTAATGCACTCAGAATTGAATGGCAAACAGTCCAAATTTATTTAAATTGCTTCCCTAATTTTTAGGTTTCTAAGAAATACACAAAGTTAATATATAAGTGAAATTAAGAACTGTGGAGGCCTATGAGTCTGAAACTCCCTACAAAGACTCCTAAGAGAAAATTGCCCTTTACAAGCTTTTCTAGAATGATCCATTCATTCCTACTGAGGCTTCAAAGAACCCTGCTCATTTCAGGTCCAGATAACTGTAGGGTTGAATGTCCTCCAGTTGTCCTAGTTCTGTGATACACGATGCCACTCAAGTCATTCCTTCTCTGAGAAAATTGAAAGGAGAGGGAATAGGGCATATGTGTAACCAACTGGTTCTTCAGCTGTCTTCCCGGGAAGCCAACATTTTAGGAAAAATAAGGGTACCTTTTCTTATCTTTCCATTTCTCTCCAAAAATTTGCATGGTTGTTGGTCCGGAAGAATTCTGAGAGCCCTAAGAAATAGAAATGCTTCTCTTGTTATGATCTTAAGAGAATCCTCAGAGGCAGTCACCTTGTACCCTTCCTTTTCTCTCTGAAACCTTTAATTCTTTCCCTTCAATTTTTTTGTGTGCTGTAAGTAAAATCTATGAAGGGTAAAAATTAGTAGTTTACACACATTTCAGCTTTTCCTAATACGTACGAAAGTCTAAAATAACTTCTCTCTTAATTCCTCCTTTTCTTTCTCTTTTGAGGAAAGATTTCTGGAAACTCCAAGTTGGAAAACTTGTCATTGCCACAAAACCTCATTGTAAATCCAGTGATTACTTTTGAAAGGCAATTGTAAAATAGGAGCCTAACTCTCTAGAAAACGTTCAATTTTGACTAAGTCTTCCTAACGTTGTGCTGTGCTTTGAAGAAAATTATCAGGTTACTGAGGTTCCCAGTATTGAAAAACTACTGAAGAGGAAATAATATAAGCAGTTGACATTTCCTTTTGGGAATTGTGCCCAGGATTTAGGAAAATTAATGAGGCATTGAGAAAACATTAATAGGTAATGTTAGTGCATTATAGAAATTAACTATGCATTTATTTCCTCAAATGGTACAACAAATTTTAAAAGGTGGAGATTTTAAAGGACAAAGGTCACTGTAGCATAAAGAAAAGTAAGAGCATGTTCTAGAACTCCAAGTAGACTATGGAACTGGAGTGGAATGAGTCATTTTCCTCTCATGAGGGAAGAGTGAACCATTATTATCAAACAGCTCTGTTTCTATGTCCCTATTTGGCCTTCTACTCCCTCACCTTCCTTCCTATAAGGGACCTGGAGGGGAATTAGTATCTGGGTCATTAGTTTCCTTGGTAATATCATGGTTTACATAATTTCCTCTAGTGCCAAATCCTTATTGAAACTCAAGGCAGAGCTGTTTTACCAGCAACTTCTGAGCCATTGATCATGTCCTTAAACCTGTCCTGCTTCTGTAAGATAACCTTTGAGGATGACGGAACAAGTATTCTTTTAAGCACCTTGTGTCTCCTCGTCTTTGAGTTTGAAAAAAGAAAAGTAGACTCTGTACATAAAATACAGAACATCTTTTTTCTTTCCTGTTGGTCCCTGAAAAGTCAGCACTCCATGTTTGAGAGGTTTAAAATTGAGGCTGATAAAAGCGGCATCAAAATTAAGGTACACTATGCAAACAATACTTTACACTCAACGAGGTTAATGAAATAAGAGATTCTGTTAGGATCATTTTAATTCCTCAGGAAATGTTTATCTTTTTTATACCATAATTTTAATTAGAATAAAGACATTCTTTACATGGTCTTCAGTGTAAGTAAATTTTTTTTTTTCTTTCAGAGTTTACATGGATAGTTGCTCTTATCATTCTGAAAAACCTGGACTAAAAGTTAAACTGCTATCATGTAAAGAATTTTTTTAAACAAAAACTCTTCCATTTCTCATTTGTATGGACTGAAATACAAATGACTGAAACCTGCTGAAGAGCTCTACTCACCCAGCACAATTCAGTATGGCTATCAAGGGAGTATCTGAACACACACTTTAAAAAGTGCTTTAAGCCTATAGAAATATTTTTGCTTTTCACAAAAGTCTTGAAAGGAGGAGACAAGTTATTGGATATCAGTCTATTATCATCTGGAGAATATGAGATAAGATCAAATTTTGTTTCATTTAGAGTTTAAATAATGATTCTCTCTTTTCCCCCTTCTTCTTCACAGTTTCTTCTCTTATAAGCCTAGAGTATAACATTTTATATTGTTTAGCTTATAGAACTGGCCACTTGATGACATGAACTATAAATCATAGTATGAAATAGCTTTTTCTTGGCCAATCAGAGAAAAAAAAAAAGACAATGCCTGCCTTTATTTCATTTTATTCCAGTCTGGTGAAAATTAGATTGAACAAAGGCTTTAGCTCTAAGTAGACATGATTAGACACAGTCTGCATTGGAAAGTCAGAGGATAAAATTGATGAAAAGCACATTTTGTTATTAGGGGATTTCCATTCCTAAACACTAATACATTTAAACAATGATGAACTGTGTAAGTACATAAGTATATAATAACTATCATTTAAGAAAATGTTTATTTTTATTTATTTAAAAATTTTATTTATTTACTTGAGAGAGAGGGTACAAGCAGGGAGAAGGAATAGAGGCAGAGGCAGAGGGAGAAGCAGGGTTCCTGCTGAGCAAGGAACCTGATACAAGACTCGACCCCAGGACCCTGGGATCATGACCTGAGCCAAAGGCAGACGCTTAACCGACTGAGCCACCCAGGTGCCCCAAGAAAATGTTTAAATTGTGGTGGCTGTGTGGGCATGGAGGGACATCTCCCATGGCAGTTATAACCCCCCACCCCAGTTGAGGACGAGTATGTGCAATAAAAAGGTGTTGTACCTCTGGATTCTATGGACAGCGAATAAAAGATGAGAAACCATTAATCTAGAAAATCACAATGAGATAGCCTCTGCTTAAAATCAACTAACTAAATGTAAGGTGTCAGGAAATAGACCTTTGCTTCTCTGCTACCCAACTCACCCATGTAATACAAACAAGCTCAGTGCACTGGGTGTTAGAATTTAGTCTATGGTAGTTTAGGTCACAGAACATAGAGGGAATAGAGATTATCTGAAGCATATAAACTCTTAGGGGGGAAAAAACCCTATATATAGTGCAAAATAATGGTCTCCATCTGGAGAGATCATGACTTGATTTGCATATTTTGCTAGAACTGAATTTTACTAAATTATAGTTTTTAATGTCCATATATTAATAAAGACACCTCATTAGGCAATTTGGTGTGCTTAACATATACTATGACTAACACTATTATTGCCTTCAAATTAAACATAAACACTAGGAGATACTCATCTAAATTGACTTAATCATAGTTTAATTACTATATACCAAGGCACACCCATTACAAAATTCAGACCCAAGTTGGCCAAATAATAGATTACAAATACAGTGTGATCATACAGGACTGGATAATAAATTAATTTCTTTTTTTTATTTTTTTTAAAGATTTTATTTATTTATTTGAGAGAGAGAGAATGAGAGACAGAGAGCACGAGAGGGAAGAGGGTTAGAGGGAGAAGCAGACCCCCCTGCTGAGCAGGGAGCCCGATGCGGGACTTGATCCCGGGACTCCAGGATCATGACCTGAGCCGAAGGCAGTCGCTTAACCAACTGAGCCACCCAGGCGCCCATAAATTCATTTCTTAGATGTTTGAGAAAATATTTTAGAAAAGATTCTTAAGCCAGTTTTGATGAAGAGAAGAAATCCATTTTTCAAATTTAGAATCTTAACTTTCAAGACTCCCATTTTTTTCTAGTCTGATAACCAATTAGTTTAGAACCAAGTACACTCTTGGCTTTCAGAGTACAAATAGAAACTTGTGACAGCGTATCATGATACCTGCAGATTCAACAGTTGCATATCTAATTGTTCTCCCCCATGACATCAAAGTAAACAGAAATGGAACATTTTTATCCTTCAATATTGTAAACAAGGAAACTTATGGTGAGAGGTGTTCATCCATCATGGGGGATAATCTCCCATAATTCCAAGATCCTCTCTCAATCCTTCTCAACATGGTAAATTGTTTGAGAGTCACTTTCCTAGTTAGAACAATCAAATTGTGGGATAAGAGGCCTCTCTTGTTAGGATACAGGTTTAAATATATTCGAATCTGAACCATTTTAGCAAGAATGATTTTTATTGTGAGTTCAGTAAGAGAGAGTTTTGGGCTAAGCCCATGCTTTCAATTTAATTCCACAAATGTTTATAGAACACATAGTGTTTCTTAAGCACAGTACTAAAGATTAAAATCAGATCCAGGCAGTAACCTAGAGACCCACTAACCTGTGATTTTTCAGTCAGAGTGTTCTTCCTTAAAACAAAGCTTATTCTGTGAAAATCACAGTCGAGGAAGCTTAAGCACGGAGGGAATTCCAGCATCAAAGTCAGGGCATTGATCTAATGTTCAATACCACTCTCTGCACACAGTCTCAATTTCTTACCTCCAAGTACAAGTTACTCCAGAACCTGGTTCCCCAGCCATCCACATGTCTGCCCTCCAATATCTATGTACCCATTCCCTCTTTTTCTTCTCTACCGCCTTCAAAAATCTTCCTTAAAGCCTCTAATCTGATCAGATATTTTCATTACATGGTTCATTTCATCCCAGTTGTTAGCTGCAAAAGTCCTACCTTCAATTTAAGACCCAGATGAGGTAATATATCCTTTGGAACCTCTTGCTTCTTCAGGGAACATTGTCCCATTCTCTAAATTTCCACTGTTTATTGCTTATAACACTGCATTTATATTTACCACATTAGGTTGTAATTCAAAGGTATGTAAGTCTGTCTTTAGTACTTAGTAGAGTATCAGGTATGTATTGTCCAAAAAAAATTGAATGTGATTGAAGATGAGGTTGTTGTTTTTTTTTCTCCCCTTAGGGGAACTCACGCACTAATGGAAACACAAGCATGAAAACAAACAAGCAAACAAGACTATAATACAAGGGTAAGAGCTTTTATTAAGCTCTTCCGCTGTGCCAAATACTGTACTAAAATATTTTTAGGAATTATCACATTGAAACTTCATGCCCATCTTAGAAGTAGGTGTTTATCTTTAAGCCCATTTTATATATTCCCCGAGTACTTCTCACATGATATTGGCATATCTTTGTTACTTGTCCATCTATCCCACTCTAGACTATAAGCTCTTTGAGAACATGGACTGTATCTGGCAGTGTTTCATTCACATCTGATATGGTGCCTAATAAATAACCAAAATGTTTGTTGATGCATTGGTTAATGAATTCATGCTCTAATCCAAGGATTCTTTTTGTCCTTTTTTAATATTTTGAAAGACTATTATAGCACACATTTATACAATCCTTACATGGTGCCAGATGCTCTTCCAAGTGCTTCACAAATATTCCTTCATCAAACCCTCACCACATCCTATGAACTAGCTTCCCTCACTGTAAACTGGGTAATGTTTTACAGATGAGGAAACTGAGGTACAAAGTAGTAAAGCAATTTGGCCAAGGCTGTACAGCTAGTTATCTACCTTGGATGCTGCTCTTAAAGATGAACTAAGATAAAAACCTAGACTATGATATCAGCCGTATATAACCTACTAAAAGGGCAATTTAGGAAAATTATAAACAGGTTTAGGTACTGTGGTGATCATTTTTCATTTTTCTTACCTGGCGAAGTCCTTAGCTCATCCTAATCATTTTTCTTCATTTTGGTTCAACATCTGCTTAGCTCTTCTTTATTGATCCAAAGTTAATAAGCATCCAAAGTAAAAAAGCATATGCTTACTTCCTGAAACTGCTCCTTAAAGGATAGGATCTTGGCTACAAGTACTCAGATTTTAGGGCCTATACCCAGTCTCTGTTCCTAATTACTATCACACAAACCCGTGTAGAGTCAGAAGTGCAGGAAATAGGCTCCTGGGTTTTGTAGATCTTTGCAGTTTTAAATAGGAGGAAAGTAATCTATGCAGATTCTCTACGTCATTCAAAATTTATTTCTCTTATATAGTTATTTCCTTACTGTTTCACAAGTATTCCCATCTCAAAGAAACTCTCTCCCCTACTATGTTCAGCCCAGCCAACTGAAAAGTGTATTTTTCTGTTTACTGTTACACATCAAGTAACACTGCATGTATATTAATACTCTTGCCCCATATACTATATATCTATTTTGTGGTTACATTTTTCTCTATCAACATGGACCCATTGATTGAACAGCAATGATCATGGATTGATTTAGCATTGACACAGTTGATTCCTAATGATTATGAGTAATTTAGAGAGTGGTTCCTTGGTGAGTTATAATTGAATCTTAATCAGTTTTCTTACACCAGAAAACACATGATGTAGTTATTTAAGAACTCTCAAAGATATGCTATTATAGAATAATATGATATTTTAATGAATATTTAAAAACCAGTAAGTTCAAAGGTTCAAAGATATTGGACATACAAGGACCCTACCCAATTTTTGTAATCTTGGAATTAATTTTGAATCTAAAGAAGCCTGGACGTACTATTGTGACTCCTTAAATAGTCCTTTATTTGTTTTCTGTGGCTGAATAATACATTACCACAAATTTAGAAGCTTAAAACAACACTCATTTCTTTGTTCATGGTTTTCTGTGTCAGAAGTCCAGCAAGATGGGGCTAGGTTTTCTGCTCACTCACAGGGTGGAAATAAAGATGTCATCTGGGCTTGGCTCCCTGATAGGAGGAGCTGGAGAAGGATCTGCTTAGAAATTCATTCAGGTAGTTGGCAGAATACAGCTCCTTGCAGTTTCAATACTGAGATGCTGAATTTTTTGCTCTTAAAGAATTTCTAGAAGCTTTTTTCAGGTTCTTTCTATATGTCCCCCTTCGTCTTCAAGCCAACAATGCCGTATCAAATCCTTCTCCTGTTTCAAATCTCTCATTTCCACTTCTGCAACTAACCAGAGAAAACATAATGCTTTTAAAGGGCTCATGCGATTAGGTCAGAACCACTTAGTTAATTTTCCTGTCTTAAGCTCAGTTGTGCCAAATAACCTAACTTGATCATGGGAATAAAATTCACTATCTTGAGGATGACTCAGGGCCTGTACACCAGAGGTTGGGAATCTTGGAGAAAATTTGGAACTCTGCTTATTACAGTTCCCAAATAGAAAAGGCCATCTCCAGAGGTACAGGTCTGTGATTCAACAGTCTTACACAATTCACAGCACTCACCATAGCACATACCCTCCCCAATGTCTATCTGTACCTCTGAAACAAAGAATACATTATATGTTAAAAAAAAAAAAAGAAGATAGCAGGAAGGGAAAAATGAAGGGGGAGAATCGGGGGAGACGAACCATGAGACTATGGACTCTGAGAAATAAACTGAGTGTTCTAGAGGAGAGGGGGGTGGGCAGATGGGTTAGCGTGGTGATGGGTATTAAAGAGAGCATGTACTGAATGGAGAACTGGGTGTTATACGCAAACAATGAATCATGGAACACTACATCAAAAACTAATGATGTAATGTATGGTGATTAACATAACATAATAAAATTTTAAAAAAATTTAAAAAAAGCATACATTATGAGACAGCTAATGTTTGAGACATTTTACATACTGTATCCAATTTAACCTTTAAATAAAACCCTATGAGATTAAAAAAAAAAAAAGAAAGAAAAAAAAAAAAAAAAGAAAAGGCCATCTCCGAATTTCAAAGCATACTCTTTTTCTTTCTTGTGAGTGAACGGAAGTTTCCTCGTATCTTTTCTGATGGTGCCACGTAGTCATATTCTGACAACTTTAGGAGGGCTAACATTTTAGGGCTGGCTAATGGTGAATAATATTTCTCTCCATTTATGCATATGTTTGTGTTTTTTATATATACATACACATGAGCATCTGAAGTATTGGTAGCACTTTTAATAAATATTAACAGTTAGAATCTGCTGACATCACAGCTACATGAACTGTGAATAACTAGAGACTTAAGAAAGGACTAGATATATATTAGCAAAATCTATCATTGCTGGAACGACAAAATATTTTAAGATGCTGTATTAGTTTGCTAAGGTTGTCATTTAAAAAAACAAAAACAAAAAAAGACTGAATGGCTTAACCAAAAGCAGCTTATTTTCTTATGGTTCTGGAGGCTGGAAGTCCAAGATGAAGGTATGAGCAGGATTGGTTTTCTCTGAGGCTTCTCCCCTTGGCTTACAGATGGACACCTTTTTGCTCCCTCTTCACACTGTCTTCCCTTCTTGCCATTTACATTCCTAGCATCTCCTTGCTGTGTCTTAATCTCCTCTTCTTAGGACACCATTCAGGTTGGATTATAGCCTACCCTCATTTTAACTTAATCACCTCTTTGAAGAACTTATCTCCAAATACCAGCGATATTCTGAGGTATTGGGAATTAAGACCTAACGTAATGAATCATGGGAGGGAGCTACAATTCAGCCTATAACAGATTCTGAATGAAATATATTAGAAGTCCTTTCAAGTTTATAAACATAGTGCAGCAAGGCCTGCAGTTCTCAAAATAAGGAGATGATCTATTACACATGACAAATTTTCTGGCTTACATATGGTTTATCAAGATAACAAAGTAAGATCTGGGATGTACATCTCTCAAAGAAGCTGACTTTGTTTATATTGGGTCATTTATCTCTTATGCACTTATCAAAGATTCATTCGTATGTAAATTGTTCTAGTTATCAAATAAGACAAAATATATATTTTCTGAAATATGAATTAAAACAGTCCAAGAAAATTATTTTCTTATAATAGAAAGTTCCTGTGCTAACCTGTGCAACAATATAAACTCGGAAAGAAAGTAAACATTAGAGATTGAAGAATAAACTACAAGGCCAGCAAAATGTATTCTGCTATTTTCCTTTTTCCATATATATAATATTAAGCACTGTTTTTTAGTAGTAAACACATTATAAACTGAGTCTGTTGTCTGCCTAAGTACCATCAATCAGCACAAAAATGGAGAAATAATTTAAGGAAAATTTCCTTCCGAATATAAATTATGTCATATTGCATTTTAATTATAGTGTATTGCTTTTATTTCAAGTTAAACAGGAACAATGAAGAATTTACTAGGAGTGCTAGGAGAGTGCTTTCCAAAAGTCCTTCTCATGGCCTAAAGTCCAAAGGTCAATTAAATAATTATTTAATAGCTACTCCTATACTCAGTTGAATTTGTTTGCAATTGCCATTGTAGCATAAAACCACAAATTAAGAGACTCAAGATAACAGAAATTTATTCTCCTGTGGCTGTGGAGACTAGAAGTCTAAAATGAGACCAACAAGCTCAACGCAGGGAGTCGGCAAGGTTGCTTTCTTCTGGAGGCTCCAGGGGAGAATATTTTCCTTGCCTCTTTTTCTTCTAGTGGCTTCCAGCATTCCTTGGTTTTTGAGCTCATCACCCCATTCTCTGCTTTTTGGGTCACATTGCCTTCATCTCTACTGTAATGAAATCTCTATCTACCATGTATATGGACACTTGAAATTACAGCCACAGCCCACCCAGCTACTCCAGGATAGTCTCCCCATCTGAAGACTCTCAATAATGTCTGCCAAGTCATTTATTTATTTTTTATTTATTTATTTTTATTTGTTGCCATCTAAAGTATCATTCACAGATTCTGGAGCTTAAGATGTGGACATCTTGGGGCCATTATTCAGCCAACCACATCAGTGTTGCTCTGTATTACCATTAGAGATGTCAAAGAATAAGGAGTTAGGCCCTCCATGGCTTTTTCATATAAGGTGGGACACAAATAGAGCCTCTGTTACTCAATAAAGCATAACCTAGTCTGTGTAAGATGAGGCCTAAACCAAGCACAATTAGTTATTCAAATAATGAAGAAATCATTTGGAAGAAGCTTGGAAAAAAATGCATGAGCAAGGACAGAAAAGGCAAAATAGGCACATCATGAGAAGACAGTTTGTAGAACTGGATTTCTGGGGCAGAATGAACAATTGGATGGTGGAAATATATATGAAGATGTCTAGTTCCTTCTACACTGGCAGGTACAGGGGTAGACAGTAAGTGAATATCTCTATAAAAACAACAGATGATTGATTGAAATGGGAATGAATGAGTTTATGAACGAGTAGTATGTTAAATACATTAGAAGTTGAAAAATAAGCCCCACAAATTAGAGCCAGTGTAAGAAGCAGAAAGTTTTTGTGGGTTTTTGAGTATGAGGGTTATATGTATACTTAAACTTTAACTGGTTATACCCAATTGCTCCAAGCGCTGGGGGTACCCTTTCTCTCTCCTTTTTACACTCCTCTGCAATCAGAACGTCTAACCATACACACATACTTCTCTGAGGGCCACTTCCTTCTAGTTATATTTGGAGGAAAGGAAGCAGTCAGGTCATGGGGCACCACACTTTTCCACTGTCTTCTGGCAGTGGAAAAGTCTAAGTGAACTTAAGGCTTCTCTCACAGCATTGCAATTCCACATCTATGACGATTTCTGCAGATCACCACCAACCCAAGGCTGTCATATAGAATAGTTGTTTACAGAAAATTTTGGGGAAAATTATGAAACAAACAAGAAATAACTTCAAAGTCAATGCCAGACGTACCATTTTATGGAAACTGATGAGGTATTGCTCACCGCACCAAGTTTTATATGGGTGATTTCCTTCTTTATGCCCTGGCTTAGGTGCATCACTTTCTCACAAGTTCTTCTCCTGTCTCTCTGTTCCAGATCCCTTACCTCCTTCTCTCCCTGGATGGCTTACTGAAAGGCAAAAGATTTGTACTTTCTATTTTACAGATCAAAGGCATGTTCTCTTTGTTTCACCCTTGTCTATCTGTGAAATACAGTTTCTTAATTTTATTCAAACAAAAGGCCCACCAGCTCAAAAGTTGAGTTACATCACTCTCTTAGAGGGCATATATCATGATGCGTGGTTTGCTTTTTTTTTTTTTTATTCCTCCCTGTAACATAATGAAGGTAATAATTTTTGCAAATTTACTGGGAAGTGACGTGCAAGATACTTTGAAAGGGCAAAGAGTGATGAGTATTAATTTAGTATAAAAAAACATAGAGGGGCACCTGGATGGCTCAGCGGTTAAGTGTCTGCCTTCTGCTCAGGTCATAAGGCATCACATAGGGTCCTGGGATAGAGCCCCGCATCGGGCTCCCTGCTCAGCAGAGAGCCTGCTTCTCCCTCTCCCTCTGCTGCTCCCCTTGCTGTGCGCGCGCTCTCTCTCTCTCTGTCAAATAAATTAATAAAATCTTTAAAAAAACATATAGATTTATGGTTTGGACTTTTGGTTTAATCTACACTTCCCTTGTACTATAATGGGAAGAATTCGGTCATCCTGTTCATCCATAAAATGGGATAATAGCCTTGTTTTAATGATAGTCAGAGTCTAATACATAGTGAGTTTCAACATGTGTTAGCTCTTTTTATTTTAGGACTAGAGAGTTTTGCTAGTCAGCTGTTATGGTTATTCAGGCATGGGGTAACTAGACCCCATACAAGGGGGAAGAACTCAGTGATGGAAGTGAAGAGAATACATTAGAGATGCAGTTTTGGGGAAAATATGGAATAGTTTGTGACTTCTGAGAGAATAATGGAGAGAGTGTTAAATTAAGGGAGAATGGCAATATCACTGAAAAGTCAAATACAGTCCACTTGATCTTTGAATTAAGAAAAGGGAGAGATCAGTATAGCTGTTGAGTACATGGTTGTGGAGGAAGTATGGTTTGCATAGTGAAGAAAAGACTAAAAAGAAAGTAAGTGGAGTAGAGAAATAAATATGACACATTAGAAGTAAATATGCATCAGCATGAGAGTGATAATTGGTAAGGTGAGTGAAGAGAAGTAGTGAGGGTATAAATCCAGCTGGAGTGATGGATTCATACTGTGAGTCACAAGATGTTAGGCAGGGAGTAGGGCAAATTGGGCAATCATTTGCTATGAGGTCATCAATAAGAGAGCTTTTATAGGCTTTTGAACTAGTAAGACCATCTGATCAGTCTCCAGACCTTATTACTAGTCCACTTAAAATGTCTCTCAGATTTATCATTTCCTCCCTATTTCCAGAACGTTCGTTGTCATCACTAAATACTCTTTTTTTAAGATTTTATTTATTTATTTATTTATTTATCTGAAAGAGAGAGAAAGATGGGGGAGGGGCAGAGGGAGAGGGGGAGAGAGAATCTCAAGCAGATTCCACACGCTGAGCGTGGAGCCTGACATGGGCCTCGATCTCACAACCCTGAGATCATGACCTGAGCCAAAATCAAGAGTCAGAGGCCCGACTGACTGAGTTACCCAGGTGCCCCTGTCATCATCAAATTCTATGCATATTATGATAAATTCTCTTTTTAACTGTCCTCTTCCCACCCCCATGCCCCAGGAATTTCTCCCTTCTCCAGCCCATGCTGTATACTATGTCAAATAATCATCAAAAAGCTCTGTTACCAAAACAAAACAGTCTGATCTTTCACTGTGCACTCCAAACTCATACCTCATAATTGCATGGAGTTAAATTTTTTCTTTATTTTGCAATCTCTCAATTTAATAGCTTACTAAATTACACTTCCTGATATTGCAATTTGGCTAGTAAATTTTCATCGAATGTTAGCACTCTTCTTTTTAGCTATGTATCACATAGGTATTAATGAGAAATAAAATTATCTCTCAATTAACACATCCTAAATATTCTGAAAAAAAAGTAAAAACCAGTGAAACAGATTATCTCAAAGCAGGGATGTATTTTTTCTCTTTCAATTTATTTCATATTATCTATTTTTCTAATTTCTACTTTATTTCCTTTATAGCAGTTGTTACTCTATGAAATTATCTTGTTTACTTGTTATTTTACTGTCTGTATTCCTCACTGGAGTGTAACATCTCTGAGCAAAGGGAACACCTCTATCCTGTTTAGTGCTAGATCATCATTGCGTAGAACTGCATAGAGTCTGCCATAGAAAGCCAGATTTTAAAGCTGTATTTAATCACAACATCTAACAGTCTTCTTCAAAAATTTTTGGGGATATTTTATTAATAATAAACAATAAACATATTGACTGAAATATGATTAAAATAAAATTTTATATACCTATGAGTATTATGAGTGTCCATATTCTAATAATTTCTAACTCAAATGGAGAATTAAAGCGTCATTCAATTAAGAAACAAAACAATTCCTAAAAATTATGGAAGACCATATACATTCAGCCTGAGCTTAGGCTAAGGCACAGACCTTACTTCAAGAATATGCTCCTGAGAGAAAGGAAAGGTAAAAGAACAGCTAGTTATAAATCAAAGCAGATTGCAAGGAGTGGAGGAAAATGTGAAACAAATATTCAGATGAAGAAGCTCTCAGCTGTCCTTAGGATATTAAAAGAGAAACTGAATCATATTAAAATTAAGAGTTTATTTGAGCAAAAAATTGATTTGAATCAGGAAGCATCCGATCTAGCAGAGAGGAGGGAGCTTCAAGGAGCCATACAAAATGAGACTTTTCTAGATAGAAGGGAACAGGAATGAGGAAATTAACTAGGCAAAAAAGTGGGTTGCTTATTATAAGATTACTTTCCTTTAGGGGCTGGCAGGGCTTTATGGGGGCAGATTACCTGACTAGTGCTGATCAAGTAATTGCTGATTGGTTTAAGATTCCATTTCTGGGAGAGTCAAAACATAATTAAGTCAAGTCTCAGTTTGGTAATATGGAGCTTAGCATGAGTGAGTCCATTTTGGACCTGTTGTTTTTAACAATGGAAAAATATCTTTAAAGGAGTAACTAAATGATTTTGAAGATATAATAGGATGTATAAGTAATCTATAAGTAAAGATGAGTGAGTGGAACATGAAAAGGGTCAAGAAATATTGGAAGCTATTGCATGTGTTAGAGAAAGGAGTTTGGTTGGGGTCATGTAGCAGATAACGTTGGAAGAAAGATTTGGGTGTTATTGTACCAAGTCCTCCATTCCAAGCTGAGAAATTATATTTAATTTATTTAGAAACATTCAATGATTTATGTTTCCTATCATGGGAGTGAAATTGTAAGAACTCTGCTTTATAAGGATTGGTACAGCCATGATCAGCAGTTTTGACACAACTGAAATGTAACCTGAGGTAGGAGAGTAGGTAGTGGGTGGCTGAAATTGGTTAGGTGAGGTTATGATGCATTGCTGAAATAGAATATTTGCACAGAGAATTTAAAGAAAGGTTTTCAAGGAGACATAAAGTTAGGAGTCTCTAGGACTTAGATATGGAAAAGGTCCTAAACTTATTCTGCTAATTTTGATCAGTTCACCAATTGTTCAAAAGAGGAAGCCATTAGAAAAACTGCCTTACACATGTCCTACCTGCATCCCCTTTTTATAAAGCTCCTAAATAAAGGTAGTAGCATATAGAAACTCATTTTTTGCCAACTGTTGCACTTGTGAAAGACCCAAATTGAAATTTTTATTAATATTCTCATTTTGTTACATATATGTGTTAAACCTGAGCATAGCAACAGCAAACGATCTGTTCCCATATTCTACTATATTTTGCAAACACATTTCTTGCAACCTATTAGGAATTTTAATAATTATTAGAAATATATTTGGTAGCATTGATTGGAGTGATAGAAAACTGGCAGATAGCCCTCTTCCTTTAAACCTCCAATTTCCAATCTGTAAGGTTTTTTGTTTTGTTTTGATTTTAATCCTATTATTTATAGTGGCTAAGCTTAAGGTGAGTGTTCTTTAGGACCCCTACCTCCTGGCACAGTAGGACTCCCCTTTCTTACAATGAAGCCTATGGGGTCATAAGTTATGGCTCCATGTTCTACCTTTCCATACTTTGCATACTACTTCTTTGCTCATTATTTTTGACTCATAACACTTCACTCACTCTAAAACTTTCAGATAGATACTGAAAGATTTTGCTTTTAAGAGCTGGGAATATACTCTTCTTGCTCTTGAAATCCCCATTTTTCAAGACCTTTCAAGTCTTTTATTCCATAACTTTTTGTAAGATTAAAGTAGCTTTTGGATTCTTTTATAGAAGTATTATAGAAGAACAATTGGGAGACTCTTGCACCAGGGTAAAGCACAAAGTCATTGAAATGCCAGTGGCTTGCTAGGTCATGTCATCTTACACTTGCTCCCAGGTTATTGGGAACTAAGCATTTATCTCTTTGACATTAGAACACTAAACTCCCTGAAGCACATTCTTATCAATTTCAACACATTGCCATACATCTTGGTCTTTTATAATTAGCCCCATTCCTCAGCTGGTAACCCTAGGTTCTGAAATTGAATGAGGCAGAAAAGATCCACATGAATTTATTAAATTATAGAATACTAGTAAATCCTTTCCTTTTATTGTTTGGGATGAATGTATAATCCAAACCGTATCTGAAGATAATGGCATACATAGTTAAGATTATTTTGTATTTGTATGGGAATAAATATTTGATCCCTTTGTCAAATTCTGTAAAAATAATTGGCTAACAATTATAAATATATTCAAATAGAATACTCATTGAATCATTACTAAGCCAAAAGATTATTTACCCATACTTATTCTCTGAATCTTGATTTTTCAATGTTTTATTTAGATGGAAATTGGGAGTAGATCCGAGTGTAGATGTACATAAATGTATATAATACTTTATAAGTGTAGTTCTATATTAAGTGATGCAATTATACTACATTTTCCTTTGAGATAATCTATTTATGCTTATTGTTAGGCATATAGTGCTTAATATTAAAAAGAATTTTTCTCATTCCAATTATGAATCTACCATATCAGTTTTTAAGTTTGATTTACATTTTCAGAGTTATTATATTTATATGTTGATGAATAAGACAAACAAAACTAAGGATAGTTGCTTTTTTGAATTACCAGTTATACGTTGAAGATAAGTGAAAATGTATGCATGACTATGACGTAACAGGAAACTGTTACCTTAGATTTACCACGTGATTGAAACAAAATAACATACATTAAATTATGTACAGACTCTTAACTTTAGATGAAAAACCATTGCCTTCAGAAATATAATTTTCAACATTTTGAAGTACATGATTCCCTTACATAATGCTTCTATTTCATTTAGTAAACTGTTTTATAAAAATTCAATTGCAAAGCTTTTAATATTCCCAGAGTCTTTTAAGTTAATATAAGTAGTTATTTGCATAGTGATTATACCTGAGAGAATCAAAAATTTTTCTCTTTTTTTTTTCTTTTTCTCTTATTTTGGCTCAGCAGTGGATTGAGAGCAACTGTGATAATTGTTCAATCGGTTAAGACGCCCCCCCAAAAATTCAGGGGAAATTAAAACCTTTTCGTCTTTTTCTAACCATTGTTCATTTAGCTGAGAACAATGTGAAGATTGGACTGACAACATATTTACTGTAACAAATCTCAGCATCAGCAATGGTAATATAGGCAGGCGTTATGTGCTTTTTATTGTGGTGCACATTATGGTATACAACGTCTCCTAGGCAGAATGTGCTTGTCAAAAAAAATTGAGTCTGAGCCTTTAGATACGGTTTTCAGCTTATTAGAAATAAAGAAGATAGAGGAGCAGCTAAGAAAACTCTTCTGTTAGATGTTGAACATCATAGGGCGTAACAAAATGTGGATCATCGCATTTGATAGTTTTGCCCTTTTCTTGTTCATTGTCAAGCATAATGCTTTATTTTTTTAAAAAAAATCACTGTATAAGAAATTAGGACATCGATTTTTATGGAATTTAAAGTTTGTACATATTCTCCCGTCTGAAACACACTGCACTCTTGGGAGGCAGATATAGATAGCTGTGCTCACTTGAGAAATGAATCTGACTTTGGGAGAATAGCAATGCTCTCTCTCTCCCAAAATATAAAGACTTTATTAAATGTAACAATACTCCTGAGGAACTGCTCAAGGAGCTGAGGAGGGGGGTGAGTTGGAGTGTTAGGGAGCTCAGTGTGCTAGGGGATAGATTAGTAGAACTATTTATTTGGCATCAGCTATATGAAATTTCACGTCACAGGAATTTTTCAACCATTTAGTTGGTTTGGCCATCATCTTTCACAAGTCATTCATTCAATGACTATGAGTGTCAACTATGTACCAGATAGTTTTGAGGTGTAGGGAGAAACCAAGAGTGAATAAAATGTCCCTACCCTCATGGAACTGGCAATTTAGTGTCAAACCTCTAACTATTTCTTGAAAATACATATAGAATTTGTCACATGGTGATACATTTTATAGAGAAAAAGAAAGCTGGGTAACTAAGTAAAGGGATTAATGAGGCTGGAGGTGGGGGCAGGCCAGGAAGAAAGAAATAATTCAGGTGATTATGAAAAGCTTCTCTAATAAGAGATTTGAACTGTGTCTAAAACAAGTGAAGAATTAAGCTGTGAAGGTCTCTAGAGAGAAGTCTTTTCAGCAGGGGGCACAGTAATTGTAAAGAATTGATGCAGATGTGAGCTTGCCAAACCAGAGAAAGAGCGAAACATGGAGTGGAATGAACCAAAGGGAAAATAATAGGAGACAAATTCAGAAAGGCAGCTGAGCACCTGATCCTCAAGGGCTTTGGGAGCCCTTCTAAGCACTTTTAGTCTGAGTGACATAGGAAGCCAGTGGAGGCTTTTGCCACAGGACTGATATGATTTGTTCCCTGCTTGGCTCTTTTCAAAAGTCCTGATTTCTGATCGTGTGCCCCGAAGCAATAAGAGCCTCTGCGAAAGAGAAAAGAATAGACGAGGGAAGAGGAGGAAGAGGGAGGAAGGAAGAAATAAAGGAAAGGAGGAGGGAAGGCAGGAACACCGGTACATTTACTTGGCTGAGTATTATTTTTCCATCACAACATTATTAGTTCTACGAGAATAAATGGAATACAGTCCTGGTGTGAAAGACTAAGGAGAATCTCGTGAACATTTCATTGAAACGTATGGTGATCATTACAAGAAGGGATGTGAAGAATGACAGAAGGACAGCCTGCCTGGAAGACTTCATAAAAAAGTGTTTGAGATCGTTCTTAAAGGAAAAATAGGGATTTGTCCGGCAAGAATGGAGAGTATAGTTCTTAATTCTGATGAAAAAAATATAATCAGGAGGTACTGCAATAGAATAAAGAGTAAAATACCATAAATCAGGACAAATTCAGGAACCCATCAGTGTAGTGATGGCTTCAACCTTAGGCCTGTCAGTGAGTGGCCTTCCTCGTTTACACGTCTCTACTGGTCTCTTAATATTATACTAGAAAGATGCCCTGAAGAGAACCTAGCATCAGGATAAAAATTATTCAGTTCATTAAATTTTATTACTATTTCATGATTGTTTTAGTAAGATCCCCATTTTTTCAGATTATGTAAAATAGGCAAAAATTATTCTGAAACAAGCTATTTATAAATGCCGATTATCACAAACTTTGTTCAAGATCCTACTTGATCTTGAATAGAGATGTATGACCTCTCTACTCAATACTTTTTAGTTTAAAAGAGTAATGATTTGTATACGCTGCTTTTCTTGTGAACTAAGGTAATTGAAATGCCAACAGAGGGTGACCCTTTCTTTCATAGTAATTGTTGATGTAAGTTTATTAACTATTTGATCATATTCATTTTGAAAGTACTAATTGGTATTTAAAATTAGAGTAGAGATTCTTAATGATGTTTTATATAAACTATACAATCTATTTTCTTCAATTTTTACTTAGAAAAAGACACTACCACTAAATAGGACTTCTATAAATTGCCAAGAAATTTATTATTTCTCCTATTCATTGAGCTCTTCAATAAAAGAAACATTCAGAATCATTTTGAAAGCAGCCTTGAAGCTTTCATTCTTGAGCTAGGAAAAAAAAATAGGTTTGATTTTTTTTTTTATTTTTAGTTCTAGATAATAGTATAATATTGAAAGAAATGTCAAATAAATGCCACTGCAGAAATTGGGCTTGTCATTCTCCTAATAGTTCAGAAAATAAGACCATCATGATTACTTTCACTACTGTAACAACAGACTTGAAGGGAACAAAATGGGTATAGAAAAAACTCCAAATCCTATTCTCATACACTTTTGAATTCCAGAAATTTAATTCCATTTTTGAATAAGAAGAATATATCAATGTATAACATGTACATATTCTTTTTACCTAAGGAACAAAAATCAGTAATGGGATTTTTTTTTCTCTAGATACCCAGACAAAGAACATCAGCAGAATATGTAACTGTTTTTCTTTTTTTCAAAAGCAAGTGATTAAAGTAATTGAATAGCATCTATAATAACTACCACTTACTGGAAATACTAAAAATTTAAAACATTTTAGCATTTTGTTAAAAATAATTATAATCTGTAAACTTTACTGTAAGTGAAATGTAGTACGTGTAATTTACATAACAGTTCAGAAAATGACACCTTAAAATATCTCACATCATATCTAAAAAATACATATATGTACCTGTGTGTATGTGCATGTGTAACCAAAACTAGAGGGAGAAAATAAAAAATTTTAAAGGCCAACCAACTACAAAAGCATATGCAAAATATCTGACAGTATTTCAGCTTTATTAAGATGAAATCTCATACGCATCACACATACACAAAAGGTAAGCACCAAAAAAACAATTGGGCAAAAACCTTGAGCACAAAATCACATGTTAAAGAAACATATGAGAATACCATAAATGTCGTTAATGAAGAAAGAAGTATAAGGTAAAATAATGACATATTTTTCAACCTTCAAATTGTCAAAGATCATTTAAAATGATAAAACAAATATTTGAGTAAGGCATTGTCAAAAACTGTTACTCAAAATTTGGAAAAATTCAGAAGATCAACTTGAAGTCTTAAAAATGTTTATACTATTTACTTAGAACTCTTACTTAACAACATTTATCTTAAAATAGTCAATGATGTAAGATGTACATAAACACATATATAATGCTTATTGTTGTGTACTTTATAACAGCAAAAAATAGAAACTAATCAAATTGTCTAAAAGTAGGAGGATGATTGATTAAAATATAGCAGTATATCTCTACAGTGTAGGAAACCCATATATCCTTCCTACTGTAGGCAGATATAAACATATTAAATTTTAATGAAATATTTAAATAGCAAAGACAAAAATGGAAAATAGATAAATCAATAGATACAGTAGCCTTTGACTAGCCATCCCTGGATTCTAGAGATGAGGCTCCAACCCCAGGTCCTCTACCACTAGCTGCCTAGCCGTGGGGCAGCTTCCCTAAGCATTGAGAGATCAAGCCGCTAGTGATATACCCAGCAAGGGACTCTTGGAATCAATTTCTTTGTAAACCTCGCAGCCAGATAAATCTCGTGTCTGTTATCCTTAATCAATGACGGTGATGTAGATCACTCTGTCATCTTCTCTTTAATATATAATAATCATTTAGTTTTCCACTTCTGTCAAAACTATAAAACTTGGGAAAGACCCAGTAAAGCTTGGCCTGGCTTTTTCTGCTGCTCAACCTGGAATTGAAGTTTCCTGAGCAAGTCTCAAGGTTATGTAAGTCTGAGTAACCTGAATGCACTGGGTTGTGTATTGTGTTCTGATATTACTTTTAATGAGGGCAGGGCCTAAGATCACAGTTCCATGGTTTTCCCTGAAGGGTAGGGGCATTTCCATTCTCAGTCATCCTGGAGAAGGCAAGACCTCAACAGGGACAAACTTTGAACTAGTTGGTAGGTGGTGGGGCTAGGGCCAATGAGCCATTTCTTATTGTGAATCATGTTCGGATCATTTCTGGTGGTAGTGATGGAGGGAAGGAGTTGTGGAAAATAATTTCAATGTTCTGATTCAGTCTGTATGCCTCAAGTGGAACCCAGAATCTATTTGTATCAAGTCCTCCTCCCCATCATCCATCACTCCATGATTCTGATGAAGATAGCCTGTGTACTATGTTTTAAGAGATACAAAACTTAAAGAATAGAAAATCTAGCATATAAAATGAAACACAATTGTACAATTAAAATAGCTTTTAAAAAGGTATTATGTCGTGGGGCGCCTGGGTGCCTCAGTTGGTTAAGCGACTGCCTTCGGCTCAGGTCATGATCCCGGAGTCCCGGGATCGAGTCCCGCATCGGGCTCCCTGCTCGGCGGGGAGTCTGCTTCTCCCTCTGGCCCTCCTCCCTCTCGTGCTCTCTGTCTCTCATTCTCTCTCTCTCAAATAAATAAATAAAGTCTTTAAAAAAAAAAAAAGGTATTATGTCGTCATGTTCAGAAATGTCTACCTTGTTTCCCCTGCCAAAATTGTATGTTAAAACTTGCTAGAGATCTATCTAATCAAAAAATTGTAAGACTGCACTCTTTCACTTGAAATACCTGCCATGCCATTTCTTAAATGTGGCTAAGGTGGTGAAGTCCTTGCTCAAATTCGTTTAGGGTCCTCATTACCAGTCTGGCTTTGGGGAAAACAGAATACGCTGAAATGAAATCCATTGCCCTTTGTCCTAATCTTAGGTAGAAGAAGTGAAACAAGTCTCTGGACTTTTTCTCAATTAAAAAGTGAGCAAGTAATGTCAGTAGTGCCCAGGATGAAGAAGGTTGTCCACAGACATATCATTTTTCATATTTACAGTTCATACTTCATCACAATCTGGTTCAAAAATAAGATGTAATGATCCCACTATGTAATATACAGGGGCAGTCTTCAATTTGACTAGCAATTAATTGTAAAGTTAGTTTTCCCTTGATAAATGGCAGCTAGTAATTATGTATTACTTTATGTCATCAAATGCGTATAAGCAATTTTAAAGTAAAAGAAATGTATCACTTTTTCAACAATGATAAATATCACAGAAACAATTATCCTTTCTTGCAAATATTTAACCTTTTTTGACCATATATCATGGAAATAAAAATATTCCCAAAGTAATTATTTACTTCAAATTAAAAAAATGACAACAAACTTTTTACTTATTTATTTGTTTATTTATTTATTTATTTATTTATTTATTTATTTATTGACAACAAACCTTTTAGAGAGGAGATCAAACCTTTAGGTTTATTGCATTAAAATTTGTACTGTATTCTGGAAAACAGAGATGTACTGTATTCTGGAAAACAGTGATAATATATTTTGGAACTCGTACTGCAGCCCCATCTTACTTCAATTACTTAAAAACCACCCCCTCAGAAGAAACTTCTCATTAAAGGGCAGATCCAGGTGGTCATTTTTGTATTACATGATACTCCACTTACCCCTGGGGTTACTTTGTATGTTGTTGCTTGTGGGCTCTAAAGTTGAAAATGTAGACTTGGACTTGAATTTACAGCCAAGGCAAACCCAATTATGGGAAATAGAGACTATGAGTAAGCAGAATAGACCAGCCATCAGAGAAGGTAAGGGAGATAGAGAGAAGGAAAAAAGGTAGTGAGCCAGGAAAGGGGGCAGGGCAGGGAGAGAGAGGGGAGGAGGTGGAGAGAGAGTAGGGGAGAGGGAGTGAGAAAAAGAGAGAAAGAGAGTCAGAGAGAACGCAGGGCTGGCTTGCTGGCTTCATGGAAATGGGATCTGTTTAATTGCACGGGAACCCCTACACAGAAGGGCCCTGACTTGGTTTAATGTTCTGCTCTTATCCACTTGAAATTGTTCATTGTTTTTGAACAAAGCATCCTGCCTTTTTATTTTGTGCTGTACTTTGCAAATTATGTAACTGATCCTGCCTGATCCTTTGCCATTTCTTCTCAATAGAGTAGCCAGGGTAGTTTTTTAAGCTATAAGTCAATTCATATGTTCCCTTACATGAAACTATTTTCTTTTCTTTTTTTATTTTATTTTTTTAAGATTTTATTTATTTGACAGAGAGAGAGACAGTGAGAGAGACAGAGCATGAGCAGGGGGTGGGGAGAGAGGGAGAAGCAGGCTCCATCTCAGGACCCTGAGATCATGACCTGAGCCGAAAGCAGATGCCCAATGACTGAGCCACCCAGGTGCCCCACTTTTTTTTTTAAGATTTTATTTATTTATTAGAGAGAGAGAGAGAGAGCATGAGCGGGGTGAGGGACAGAGGGGGAAGCAGACTCCCCGCTGAGCAGGGAGCCCGATGTGGGGCTTGATCCCAGGACCCTGGAATCATGACCCGAGCTGAAGGCAGACGCTTCACCGACTGAGCCACCCGGGCACCCCACATGAAACTATTTCCTACCTGCCATCCCCCCTGAACATTTACAATAAAATCCATGCTCCTAACTTTTGCCTTGGAGACCCTACATTATTTGGCTTCTGCCTCACTGGCCCTCTGTCCTGCTGCTCTCCTTTTCACTCTTGCCATGATGGTGTACTTCATGCTCTTCCCATAAGCTCAACTCCTTTTCTGGGTCTCTGTTCATTCTGATCTCCAGCCTAGAAAGCCTGTCCTTCAGCTCTCTTCAGACCTGACTTTTTAAAATAATTCTGGTCTCCCACATTCCCTCATTAGTGAAGCATCCACAGAGCAATGCCTTTTAGTAACTGTCTGCTGTATTTGCTTCATTATGTACATTCATTTGTTATTCTGTTTATTTGGTTTTGGTATGTCTTCTCAGCCAGGCTGCTCTACCTCCACTCCACCCAGTGTCATCAAAACGAGGGGAGGGATGACATTTACTGGTTTGCAGTTGTGGCCCCATACTGAGCCCAGTTCGTGGAATATGGCAATTGCTCCCATTTTTTTTCTTTTCTTTTATTATGTTATGTTAATCACCATACATTACATCATTAGTTTTTGCTCACATTTATTTCTTGAAAAGAGAATGAAAGGAATTCAAAGTCCTAGAGAGGGGGAAAATAATTTTGACTCACTTCAGTGCCCAGAGTGTTTGTGAGTATTTACCCCAATAAAAGTGCTGGAGAATTATTCATTTGGTCAAAAGGTTAAGAGAAAAGCTAAAAAACGGGGAATAGATACTAATTGTCCTATCTAATCTAGAGATACAGTTTATCGATAGACAATATAGTTAAGAAATTATAATTCTGATATCATTTATGTAAGATTATCAGAAAAGTTTATTTTGCTTGATCAGAGACTTTTTTTCTCTTACTATGTGTGAACATCTGGGAGCAATATAAATCAGAGATAGTGCACAAGTGTTTATGCTTTGGGTATTTCTCATGATGAGTAATCTATTGTTACTTTTATGTACACACTTGTGCAATGATAAAATGTGATTCAAAATATAGTAATGTTCCAAGAATGTGTCATTAATAACATACTCTCTCATGTCATCAGCATATTTTCACTGAGCGGGCCACACCTCAAAAAGAATAGATGTTAAAATGTGTTCTGAAACGCTTATGTTCAGCATTTTCTGTGACAACACATTAAACTAGTGCTTTTCAACTGGGGTGTCACAAAACTCAAATGGACTGCATGAACAGACATACCTCCTATGAATGTCTCCTTTTTTCCTGGAGTTTGCATTAATCAATAGATGTAAGAGAGGGAGATGAAAAGCTAATATCAAATAATAGCTAACCTGGGGCACCCGGGTGGCTCAGTCGTTAAGCGTCTGCCTTCAGCTCTGGTCATGATCCCAGGGTCCTGGGATCAAGCCCCGCATCTCAAAGGGGATCTTGCTTCTCCCTCTCCCTCTGTGCTCACTCTCTGTCAAGTGAATAAATAAAATCTTAAAAAAAAAACAAAGACAAAAAACAAATAATAGCTAACGTATATGCAGTGCTTACTATGTACTTTACATATATTCAATCTCACACTAACCCAAGGGGTCACTTCTCTATCTTCATTATATAGAGTGCAATGTGCTAGGGCTCAGTAAATGTCATATAAATCTTTACAACTTCATAAAAGAGCTAATATTCTTCCCATAAGTAGGAAAAATTAGGTAAAGGATGGTCAAGAATTTTTGAAATATGCATAACTCATTTGTGGAAAAACAAAGATTGTAATCCAAATCTATGTGACTCCAACACTGAGTTCTGCTATATCATAAATGATTCTTGGAAAGAATTTTCAGACCAAGTTTTTCAAATTTAGATATTATCAGTGGGAGTTAATTGATTCTATTAGCTTTTCCAATACTGTCTATTTTGTGTGTTCTTTATGACTCTCAGCATCAAATTCCCTGTTATGGACAATTGCTGATCTGGGTCAAGGCATCTTCCTTAATATTACCTCCTTCTCTGTCATTATCACTCAGAGCAGTTCCTCTCTTTTCAGGCCAAGTCTATCACTGTCCATATCTCTGTTAGCTATGATGCCTATCCTTAACCTTTTCTTTTAATTCTTCTTTTCTTGGAGTAGCTGAAAATTTAGTTTCTCTCTGTACCAGTTTCTAGAGCTGCCATAACAAATAATTATAAACAAAATGGCTTAAATGAACAAAACTCTGGTGAAAGGAAATGATTCTAATTGTTTTACAATTTCTCTCTTTCTAAAATAAATATATTTCTGAAATTATTTCTACTTCTAGGAAGTAGAAAACTTGTTTCCAAGGGTGAAAATGGTAACCTTAAGAGAATATTACCACCAAAAAGCTTCCAAAAACATAAATAACAGATATGTATAATTACTAATAAAATGCATGTGTTCTATGAGTTTCTCACAAAGTTTTCCAACATGATTAATATTCCGAGTCCTAAATATGCCTAAAATAGATATCTAGCTTTAATCCTTATAATTCAATAGGTTTTAAATTTTTTGTATTAATATTTTCTGAATAATATATAATAAAATATAGTTAAAAAGTTTTAATGTTTAAGTGGATTTTCAACCTCATTTAATCCCTATGCTCTTTTATAGGTTTTCAGAATAAACTGTCTTCTCATTTTATCCAGGTTCCTAATTACAATGAACCTATATAACAATGATGTATGTATTATTTGTGACAACAATAATGATAGTAACTAACAAAAACAATAGTAATAACAAAATAACAATAACAATAACAATAATTTATTAATGTATTTTTCAGACACATACTAAGATTTTTATGTATTTTAAATCTGCACCAAAAAACCCCACTATTGAATGCCTAGTAATTCCCCAATTATACAAATGAGAAAACATGTACAAGTAAATTAATTGCTAAAGATTACTAATAATTTCAGAACTGGGATTTGCCATCTTGTTGCCTGACTACAATGCCTGGGCTCTTAGTCATGATACCTCACGACAAGCTAAATTTGTACTGAATTTTTTATAAAGACAATGTTAAAATAAGCTTCATGTCATTCCTCTCTTAGTAAGTCATGTCAATGTGAAGGTGTAATCTTCAGATCAACTCTGAGAGAACCAAAACTCATTCCTCCTTAAAGCAGTCTGCATTAAAAAACATGCTTACATATATTCCTATGAAGTTTGTGTTTCTGCCACACACATGCATAAAAAAAAAAGACAAAACAGATTCTTATTCCTTTAGCATTCATCAGACCATTGAGATAATAAGGCTCTGGGGTTATTTTGTTCCCACATTTCTTCTTCTTCTTTTTTTTTTTTTTTTAAATTTAAACTTAAGCCAGGTATAATAAGTTGCAGCCAACCCCCAAGTCTAACACTGGGAAGATTCTGCCCCTGGCCCCTGAGGGGTACCAGGCTTCGTCTCTGCCTGCGAGGCCAGATTCACAGAGATTTAATTATATGCTGCTTCAAAGGAAGAGAAGCTCAGCATGAAAACATGAGTAGGGTGGGATCTACCTTGGTTCAAGTCAGAACTTTTCAGTCAAAACTGTGTGATTTTAAGCAAATTAATCTCTCTAAAATAATAATTTTTCTCAATTGCAGAATTTAATCTAGTCATATACTCTAGTCAGAGTTTGTGCAATTAGTAGTAACAGAGATAAGGCACCTAACACCTTTCTTTGAAATGCATTATAGGATAATATTTCTCTTCCCAGCCCCTATTTTAGTAATTATAGATGAGTGAGCTTTTTTTTTTTTGAAAACAATTTTTCCCATTGATACTGCAAACTATTTATTAAAAGGCAGTCTATCTTCCTTGTCTCTTAAACCTCTAGTCCTGGTACAAAATAAATATCTGTTAAGTAGAAATGAATTTGTACAAAACAGGTAAAATAGGCTAAAGATCTATTCCCTACTAGTGCAATTCATAAAACATGTATTTATATATTGTTTCATTAATTACACTCCTTTATTGCTCTATTAAACTCCCAAACTCCAAGCAAAACCTGGAGAAGAAATTTCAGTTAATTGAATAGAAATTTAATTATGTCAGAAAGTGGCCCTTGTAAAGTTAGTGCTTATTAGTCTCATTTTTTTTAGCTTTAAAGAAAAGGTTTAGGAATAGATGTAATTAAAGAAGAAAACTGAGTTGTAAATTCTGAGACATTAGGATTGTCACCATACTCCCTGTGAATAAGATTTGGCTTGAAAATGTGTCTAATTTCCTCCCCCAATTCTGTTAATCCCAATAACAATTAGCCTTAAAATTTTATATTTCCCTTTAGCTACCTGAAAGTTTGTGTTAAAATTTTTTTCTTTATCATCACTTTATAAGCTCTTTGTAATCACTTTATAAAATATAAAAATTGTTTTTCTCTCAAATGAGTAAAATACCTTTTCTCAGGATTATCTCCAATATTTGGTTTGAATTGTGTGCCTGGTGCATATCAATTGTTAAAATATTCTTTTCAGTAAATGGAAATTTTAAATCATTGTTTGTCAGATTTTTCTTTTATGAAATTCGATTATGAGAATGTACCCAACTTTTTAAAAGATTTTTAATAAAATATTTCTTTTATGAGAAGCAATTTTTATGTATAATTTAACACCCACTTACCTCTCAAAAAAGAATCAAAAGCATTTAGGATCATCATTGAACTGCTCATCCTCAAATATGACTAATTAGTTTAACATTATGCTTCAGGTTTTCCTGTAAATGACTCTGGAAAAGACCTTAATTGTGCCATTTCCATCCAAGTGAACTGAAAAAACAATGTAAAACTGTCAGTGGATGTAATAAAAATCATTTTGTTGATAATTTGACCTCACTACTGATGAGGGACAGGAAGTACTTTTTTTTTTTTTTTTGCTGTCACCAGGACTACAATTATATTTTTTAAAAATAATTTCTTTAGAACGGTACAAGCCTTTTATTGTTTATTTTTCTGAAAGATAATTTAATTGTGGACTTGGACCCTGAGAAATTGTCAGATGCTAAGACCTAAGTTTTTCAGTGAAGGATGAAACCAGTCATACACTTCCTTTATTTCTTCCCAGGAATGAGGGATGGTCCTAGAGGCTTTTCTCTAGAAGCGCCCTGTTTAGTAGGCATAAGTTCCCAGAGTCTCTGATCTCCTGTCAAATTGTAACCTGGTGATTATCTATTGATCTCAGATTCTCCTAAGAGAATCTATGCTGAGAGTATCCTTTCAGATTACGGGATGTTCTACACTTTTACAAATTGCAATCCGGACCTGTAGCTATTCTGGTTTCAGAGAAGCTAGTAGACCTTCATACTCACAGATTTTTCTATCCTGGTCACAGGGCCACACCCTGAAAATACAAAATAGGTGAGAGAGAACTGTGCCAGTTCAAAGGGTAGGGGCAAGGTCAGAGTCCTCCTCACACCTACCCATAGTGCCTGCTCGCTCCCTTGATGCAGCCCTGGCCTCAAATCCAAGAAGTTCAGGTGCAGTGAGTGGCATAGTGGGGAAACCACTGAGCATGTTCTTCTGCCTTCTATTTCTTGTCTTCTTGAAATTTGTTTCAGATGCATACATGAAATCCATTCTCCCCCAGAGAATATTATTTTAAGAGCAGAGTTTGCAGCTACATAAAAGAGAAAGAATTCTAATATTGAATAGATATCATGCAAATATCATATGCTTTTCCTCTTTTTCTAAAATGTCTATACCATGATTGAAATGATTCATTCAAGAGTTCTAGTAATTTTGATTAGATATATAACCCTGGACTTAGGTCTTCATTCTTCCTAAATGTTTTGAATAAATAAAAACCCTTGGTGGCATATAAGTTGCCATACTTCACACATATATGATCAATTTTGTTTGAATCATATGATTTAAGAATAACACACACAATACACAAACACAGGTAAGAGAGTGTGCACTGGAGATGGATTTCTTACATTTCAAAATTTCTACATCCCAAATCTACATTTGGGAAGTTTATTTAATCTCCTTGTGCTCACTCTCCTTATCTATAAAATAGAGACCATAATACTACCCACTTAAAATTATTAGGCAGATATAAGTGAAGTATTGCATGTAATTCTGTTAGTACTCTGCAGGCACATAGAAAAGGCTCTATACATACTTGCAAATGGTATTATGAACAATCATGGAAGATACTGAGTGTAATGAAGTCTGAAGGATGAGAGGTCTTATTTGAAGAAATTTTCTGAAGAAGTAAATATATTCAAGAAAAGAAATTGATGCATTATCACCAAGTAGGTAAGAAGTACCAGGCTGCTGTTTACTCTCAGGCTGTGCTCATTTTTCATCAATGTTCGACCACAGAAAAATAATACTGTGCTCTGAGTTAGCACATACTAGAGAAGAGGAAACAGTCCAACACTATTAAACTCTGAAGATTGAGATTAAACAGAAGCATCTTTTAGTTTCCAGGAATAAGACAAACTGTATTTTACTTAGCCTTTCATATGGGATTGATTGCTTAAGTTTAAAGTTTCCTTTAAGTGAAAACACTTTGTTGAATTATTTTTCCCTTCTAAGGTTCCATTAAAGCTAGTCTAGGTAGTATGAAATCATTCAGTGTCTATTACATCAATGTTTGATATTTCATTATAGCTAGCTTGCCCTCACATTATCTTTTCTTTATTTCTTATGCCATTACCTTTGAAAAAAGATCAACTGACAATCTAATGCCTTAAAACTTGTCTTAAGATATATGGAGTCTCGGGGCGCCTGGGTGGCTCAGTCGTTGAACGTCTGCCTTTGGCTCAGGTCGTGATCCCGGGGTCCTGGGATCGAGTCCCGCATCGGGCTCCCTGCTCCTCAGGAAGCCTGCTTCTCCCTCTCCCACTCCCCCTGCTTGTGTTCCCTCTCTCGCTGTGTCTCTCTCTGTCAAATAAATAAATAAAATCTTTAAAAAAAAATGATACATGGAGTCTCTCTCTCAACAATCATTTTTAATGTTTTATTCAATTGCTAAAACCTGGATTCTCTTATTTATTGCCCATGGAGAGGAGAGGAACAGTTTGCTGTCCCTGGTGAACTCACAAAACCCCTCTAGTCTACACATTTCCACAGCCCCACCCTGATCTTATTCACAGAAACCCAAGTGGTTGGGGCGCCTGGGTGGCTCCGTTGTTAGGTGTCATCTGCCTTCGGCTCGGGTCATGATCCCAGGGTCCCCACATCGGGCTCCCTGCTCGGCGGGAAGCCTGCTTCTCCCTCTCCCACTCCCCCTCATTGCGTTCCCTCTCTCGCTGTCTCTCTCTCTGTCAAATAAATAAATAAAATCTTAAAGAAACCCAAGTGGTTGTGGTCCAAGTCCTGTACTGTCATGCCTATGGGGCCTATATGTCTCTTTAGGCCCATCTCTACCAAAGTTACCTGCAGTATCATTGGTAGCATAAAACTCAGGGGCTTCTAAAAACGATGCTGCTTGTGGTAAGAGACCAAAATAGGGACCATTTGGTCCTGTCCACCTGCCTCACAGCTGGATAGTGATGGGGATGCTGCCTCTGGGATCCTGTTTGGACTCCACCAGCTCTGCTGCCAGCTGTGATGGGCACAGCTCCGCCAAATCCTCTGATTGCCATAATGTGTTACTCTGTCTGCACAGGTGCCTTCTTTCAAAGCGATGGGACCTAGATTAGTGGGTTGGGTGCTATATAATTCAATGATCTGATTTTTCTAATGTTCAAAATTCAGTTTTTTATTGTTCTTTAACAACTGTACTCAAAACTTTTGCTTTCCATTTTGGTCCAAGACTTAGCTATGAAATACAGATTTCTATTTTATAAATACTGTTCATGGCCTCGGCAAGATATAATATACAACTGATAGCACCCATATATTTTTAATAAATAAGTTCATATCTCTAAAAATTAAGCCAGATCATGTACTTTTGCTCAATGTATTTGATATATTCACTAACCCGAGGTGTAGTAATGGGAAACAATGACAACTGCATAACATTTGAGTCAGGAATTCTGTCAAGGCATAGTGGTAGTGACTAGTTCCTGTTCTTCAGTGTCTTAGATCTTAGCCAGGAAGACTTGAATAACTGAGGGCACTGAGGATATCTGGAATCATTTAGAGATATTTTTACCTACATTTCTAGTGCCTGGGATAGGATGGCTTGGTCCAGCTTGGTTTGTCAACCAGAACCCCAATCTTTGGGCTTTCCATGTGGCTTGAGCTCCCTTAGAGTAGTGGCTGGTTTCCAAGAGGTAGTATCTCAAAAGGAAGCATCTGGAGAATGAATATAGCAAATGACCCAGGGAGAAGCTGCATGGCCCTTTATAATTTAGATGTGGAAGTGACAGAGCATTATTTCTTTAATATTCTATTGGTCATAATACAACCCTGCCTCTATACAAGGGGAAGGGACTGAGACAGCCCCTCTTAAGGGGAAGAACATCAACTAATTTGCAGACCTTTTTAAGAATGTACCCTGGCTATGAAGTCTTTATATTCTTCTTAAGGGCAAAATACATTAACAGCCTTCAAAGACTCACAAAAGCCTTATTCCATTTTGGGCTGAGATGACTCAAATTGAGACTTAGTTGGGGTTGTCAACCAGACCCTCTTTTCTGTGGCCTCCCTGTGTGGTTTGGGCTTCTTGTTGCAAGGTGGTTGGGATCCACCAAGTAGAACTCCAGAAAATGAATTTCAAGAGAACCAGAAAGAAGCTCCTTGCCTTTTTATGACTTACCCTCAGGAGTAATATAATATCACTTCCCCCATACTCTATTGGTCAAGAGTTGTAAGTCTACTTACATTTAAGAGGAGAGGACATAGAGCCCACTGCTATGTGGAAAAATGTCAGAGAACTTGGAAACTTTAAAAAAATAAAATTTCATCCTACGTGGTCTGTCCTTTTTCTTGTCTTATCAGTGTCCTCTCTGACACTTCCTCCTACTCGTCTTGCTCATTCTGTTATACTGAAGTGGCTTCTTCACTTCATCATAAACATCAAGTAGGCCCCTGTCTTAAAGCTTCTGCATTTGCGGTTCCCTTTTTCTCTTTACCAAATAGCAGTATGTTTCATCCCCTCACCTCCTTCAGTTCTTTCCTCATGTATTACTTTTACTATAATGTAAGTTTCAGGAGAATGTTAGATATTGTTGTTTACTTTTGATCCTCTAGTGCTTAGAATACCATATAATATATAGTAGATGGTAAAGATATTTTGAATGTACTGCATGAACTGATTTCTATTTCACAAATTGATAATTTCTGGTTATTATTTTCCCCATTTTAATTCATGAAGACCCACTCATCATGAACTTCAAAGTCTGAACATGAGAGAATGGGAAATTAAGAATAGGTGGTAGGGAATAAGAGACACAAGTCAAAGAATTTCAGTAAATTAAAATGTCCTCCTCCAAATCATATATCCACTTCTGACTTATAGATCTACCTCAAACATTAAACTTTTTTCACATAATAGTCTTAAAACTATAAGCTTGATTTATATCTTATATTAAATGACTAAATGTTTGAGAAAATACGGTTGCATGATTAAAGAAATTTGTTAGTAAAGTTTAAATCTAATCAAATTAAAGAAACTCCTTGTTAGAATTTTGAGTTATTATGATGCATTATAAAAATTCATGACTTATCAAGGTTATGCAAATTCAGAAATCAAGATAGACAAATCCTCACTTTGGTTTATAAAACATAAGAAAATATATAATTATATTTTCTTATTCTTTCATATCTGCCACCCTAAAACTACTGCCATGTACAAAACATACATATGCAACCTCTACAAAAGTGTAGTTCTGGAAATGATAAAAAATCATTCTCTGCTATATTTAATTTTGAAGTATTTTAGGTCCTGTGATTCAATTCAGAGTTGAATCAATTTATGATTTATAAGGTGTGTAGAACATCACTAGAAATGAAAGAATTGATGGATTTTACTGGGAACAGTTTTTTGGATATCACTCTAGTGAATTTAACTTTATTTTTATTGGAATTCCATATAATAATGAAAGAAAGAAAACATATGTTTACCTTGGAAGGAATACACAATAGAGCATCCTAATCGACTGTGAATTTTTGAAAATTCCATGTCTGTTTTTGTTTTTTTCTTGCTGTATATTGGAGGTAATAAATTCCATGTAACTAGAAAATAAATATTGATGTTACTTTGACTATTGTAAACTGCTAAAATTGATTAATGGAATGATTGACCTTAATAGCTTATCACTGAGTCAAAAATCGCACTCGATATTTATAAATTAAGCTTGATGAGATTTTATGGTTTAGCAGATGGATAATTATTCTAAAGTATCATTCTCTGATTCATTATGTATTTAAAATTTATTCAGTGAGTAATGACCAAAAGTTGCCATTTCATTGATTGATGACTTGAATCAGAGGCATCAGCTGCAATCATCACAAGGGTTCAGATTTTGTTTGTGAGTTAATTGAGGTATAGCTATGTCAGGTGCATGGGGTTTAAGTGATACTTTCAGATTCAGTTCATATTCTCTTAGGGAGGTGAATGAAGTCATGTTGCTGGCCACATATTCCATTTACAGTTTTTACTACTAAAATGTACAATTTTACCCTTTCTAACATTTATTTCCAGAGTTTTTATATTTAAAATAATTATAAAAACCCTAAAACACTTTAATAAAATATTAAATAATAATAAATAAATAAAATAAAAATTTTTCTATTTTCTGTTGAAATGAAGACATGAAACTGTTCTTAGAGCCTAAATGCTGATTCAGCACTCATCCTAAAAGATAAGGGTAACTGTGCCTCAAGACAGAGAGGTAGCTATTTGAATGAATGGATTTCCCCTCATTTTCGGAACTGCTCTTTGTGACTTTTGAAATCCCTGCTATGAACTTTATCAATTTAATATTATTTAGTTTATTCTTGTGAGTTAATTTTCTCTCCCTACTTATGGAATTTTAGTTTCTTGAAGACAAAGGCCCTTTCTTATTTTTCTCATATCCATTTTTGTGCATGAACAATTCTCTCTCTCTTTTCACTTATAATAAAATGATAAGGCATTTTAAGAAAATTTTTATTGTAATGTATCCATATTATTATTTATATCATTAATTACTCTGATTACTTAAACATTAGACCTATGTATTTCTTTATTTGATTTGTAACAGTGGTTTGTCTTCTGACAGAATGATAAAGAGTACTATCTGATGGAGAAACAGCCAGATCAATCTCCAGAACAGATAGATAATTGCATGATTAGTTATGATGATTCTTGTTACTTATATTTAAAAGTTAGGTAGTATATATTTAATGTTCAATTTCATCAAATTATATTTATCTACTTTATTGCTATTTTAAATGCTCAAATAATTGTAAGGTAAATGTTTTCACAGAATCATAATACTAAAAGGGACCTCAACAATTTACATTTTCCTTTGTATTCAAACAGGTTTTATCTAAGCCACCTCAAATAGATACAATATGTAAACATATTTATATGTATTTATATATATATTTAAAAAACAATATAATATTTTATCATTTTTTATGACTCTAGTTAAAGTACATTAAAATTTAAGCCTATTCCAATGTAAATTCTCATACATTGCTCAAAGGAGTTTAAATTAATTTAATGGTCATGATCTTGTGGACATGACAGTAGTATGACAAGTTATATTGTTCCAAGGTTAAAATTTCTAATAGTATTTACAAAAAAATAATTTGTTTTTTAATTTTTTTCCCAAGATCTTATTTAAATTCAAATTAGTTAACATGGAGTGTAGTATTAGTTTCAGGAGTAGAATTCAGTGATTCTTCACTTACATACAACACCAGCGCTCATCACAGCAAGTGCCCTCCTTAATGCCCATCACACATTTAGCCCATCCTCCCACCCACCTCCCCTCCAGCAACCCTCAGTTCTCTGTAGTTCAGAGTCTCTTATGGTTTGCCTCCCTCTCTGTTTTTATCTTATTTTATTTTTTCCTTCCCTTCCCCTGTGTTCATCTGTTTTATTTCTTAAATTCCACATATGAGTGACATCATATGATAATTGTCTTTCTCTGACTGACTTGTTTCAGCTAACATAATACAATCTAGTTCCATCCACGTCATTGAAAGTGGCAAAATTTCATTCTTTTTTGATGGTTGAGTAATATTACATTACATATATATATGTAGTGATTCCATCAGTTGATGGACATTTGGGCTCTTTCCATAATTTGGCTAATGTTGATAATGCTGCTATAAACATCAGGGTGCATATCCCCTTCAAATCAGTATTTTTGTATTCTTTGAGTAAATAGTGCAATTGCTGATTCATAGGGTAGTTCTATTTTTAACTTTCTGAGGATCCTCCATACTGTTCTCCAGAGTGGCTGCACCAGTTTGCATTCCCACCAACAGTGTAAGAGGGTTCCCCTTTCTCTGTATCCTCACCAACATCTGTCGTTTCCTGAGTTGTTAGTTTTAGCCATTCTGACAGGTGTGAGATGGTATCTCATTGTGGTTTTGATTTGCATTTCCCTGATGATCAGTGATGTTGAGCATTTTTTCATGGGTCTGTTAGCCCTTTGTATGTCTTCTTTGGAGAAATGTCTGTTCATGTCTTCTGTCCATTTCTTAACTGGATTATTTATTTTTTGAGTGTTGAGTTTGATAACTTCTTTATAGATTTTGGATACTAGCACTTTATCAGATATGTCATTTGCAAATATCTTCTCCCATTCTGTAAGTCGACTTTTAGTTTTGTTGATTGTTACCTTCACTGTGCAGAAGCTTTTTATTTTGATGAAGTCCCAGTAGTTCATTTTGCTTTTGTTTCCCTTGCCTCTGGAGACATGTCTAGTAAGAAGTTTCTATGGTCAAGGTCAAAGAAGTTGCTGCTTATGTTCCCCACTAGGATTTTGATGGTTTCCTTTCTCACAGTTAGATCTTTCATCCATTTTGAATTTATTTTTGTGTATGGTGTAAGAAAGTGGTCCAGTTTCATTTCTTTTTTTTTTTAGATTTTATTTATTTGACAGAGAGATACACAGCGAGAGAGGGAACACAATGAGGGGGAGTGGGAGAGGGAGAGGGAGAAGCAGGCTTCCCGCCGAGCAGGGAGCCCAATGTGGGGCTCGATCCCAGGACCCTGGGATCATGACTGGAGCTAAAGGCAGACGTTTAACAACTGAGCCACCCAGGTGCCCCGGTCCAGTCTCATTCTTTTGCATGTTGCTGTCCAGTTTTTCCAACACTATTTGTTGAAGAGATTGTCTTTTTTCCATTGGATATTCTTTCCTACTTTATTAAAGATTAGTTGACCATGTAGTTTAGGTCCATTTCTGGGTTCTCTATTCTCTTTCATTCATCTGTTTCTGTTACAGAAAAAATCTTTTTAAAATGCAGACCACATGGGGCTCCAGGATGGCTCAGTCGTTAAGCGTCTGCCTTTGGCTCAGGTCATGATCCCAGGGTCCTGGGATCGAGCCCCACGTTGGGCTCCCTGCTCCGCGGGGAAGCCTGCTTCTCCCTCTCCTACTCCCCTTGCTTGTGTTCCCTCTCTCGTTATGTCTCTCTCTGTCCAATAAATAAAAAATAAAATCTTTAAAATGCAGACAACAGAACATTTACATGTGAAAATATTATTTAATTAGTATATTTAATATATTTAGTATTTAATATGCTTTATTCATATTTTAAGGTAGTTACTTTTTTTGTTAAGATATTCTTGCTATAACAAAGTTCATTCCTTCATGAATATTATGTGATCCTGAAAAATGAGGTTTGAGAAGTTTGGTAATGTTGGTTATAAAACATCATTTTTTAAATCTACAAAATGGGAATAGTAAAAATCCAATTTATAATTTGTAGTAATGCTGACAAATAAATAATTCCAATTGTCTTCCATGGCACATGGTGGGATTGCACTTCCCACCAACTTGTGTCTTGTTTTGGGCAGTAAGTAGAGTGATGTATGACACTCCTTTGAAAGATTTAAGAGCTTGTGTATAAATTGCCATACTCAATGTTCCAGTGTCTTCTCCATTAACCTAAATTTGAGTGTCAGAATAATGTGAACAAAGCCCCCAAGCAAACAATGGTGACCATGTAGAGGGAGTAAGAAATCAATCTTTGTTGGTTTATATCAATAAGATTTGGAGGTTGCTAAATAACACTGTATAACCTAGTCAAAGTATGAGACAGTATGTATAAAGTGTAGAGCATAGTTTTAAGCTCAGGTATTATTATTATAAAAGTTTTACACATGACTAATATAGACAAAATGCAATGTAAATACTACTGACTAGTTAGAACACATAAAACCTATAAGGGTTGATTATATGCCCCTAATGCTAGTTTGTAATGAGCGACACTGGTATACTTTCTTTCCTCATGTGTGCTGAGTTTTTCCTAATAATGGTTAATACAATTATTATAAAATTATAATTTATAGGGGGAAACTTTAATGTTTTGAGAGCATATATTTAAAGATACTGATACTTAAGAGGATATAGAAAACAGAATTATGGGAAAAACAACACATACATTTATTTATTCTCTCAATAGTTCATTAAAACCATAACTCCAAGGGTGTCTGGGTGGCTTAGTCAGATAAGCATCTGCCTTCAGCTCAGGTCATGATCTCAAGGTCCTGGTATCGAGCCCCATGTCAGGCTCCCTGCTCAGCGGGGAGCCTGCTTCTCCTTCTCCCTCTGTGACCTCTCTTGCTCTCACTCTCAAATAAATAAATAAAAAATCTTTAAAACCAATAAAAACAAAGCCATAACTCCAGCATCTAGAGTAGTCTCTGGTTGATATAAATTTGTTGAATGAATGAATGAATGAATTTGACAATTCATACCAAAATCTATTCTTTCATCATTTTCAACTTTATATGCCTGTTTTTCTTAGTGGAAATTTTGTATTATTTAGATTTTTTTCTGTGGCCCTAACTTTTACAGATATTAAAAAGATATCTTCTTTAATTGTGCATATTATTCATATCTTTACCTAGCTGTAAAATCACATCTCCAAATGAAAACTGCAGATAAATTTTTGTAGCCCATCTTTTCAGGTGATAAATTTTCATTACACCTGAAATAGTTCTTTTCATATAGGGACTGTAGTAATGTATGGTGATTAACATAACATAATTTAAAAAAAAAAGAATAACTTAGGGAAAGCAAACATATAACACGGAATTAATTCTGATAAACTCAGCAACTAATTAGGGCAGAGGTATAAGTACAAATAGATAAAGAAGTAAGTTTTCATCTTTAATATCTAGTATGTCTTTAGGAAGAGTTTGGGAAAATAAACATGTAAATATCAGCATTGGGATGAGGGAAATGTTCTTTTACCTCAGTTGTGAGTAGATGGTAACTGAAGTTGATAAATTAAGAAAAAAATAGGAGCTCATTTTCTGGAGTTACAGGTTAACCACCAGAATTTATTAATTAAAATCAAAAAATAGAAATGGCTAAAAGATTAGTTACTCAAGGAGAAGGAAAGAAGAGAGTTGAAAATTACTGCTTTTAACCATGTGCTCTTCTGTATTGGATTTGATAACGTGTGCAAGTATTGTTTTGATCCAGCTGCCTACTTGACAACTTCATCTGGATATCTCAAATGCACCTCAAATGAAAGAATACCCAAAGTTGAATTCATTGTCTCTTTTTCCATTGCCTTCTGTATCAGTTAATGGCACAAATCCATTAATCCAATCATCCTTGACACTTCCCTCTCCCTCATCCCCCTTGTCTTATTTTTCACTAAGTCCTATCAATCACTTTGATCTCTTAAATATCCCCTGAATATATAAGGTTTCTCTTTTTCTCCATGGTTGCCTTTATGCTCTGCTCTTTTCTACAATACTGAATTAGCTTTCTAATGGTCTTGCCTAAATTCACCCTGAGTATTCTCATCAGAGCTTCAATGGTATTTCCAACTGCAGTAGTGATTGTGTTTCATATGCTTGCCTAAAACACACCAATGACTTCCAATTGCTCTTAGGATACAGAACAACTCCTTTTCCTTAACATAATCTGGGAGGCTGTGCATGGTGAAGCCATGTCACCATCTTAAACCTCTTATACCCCTGTATGCTTCACTCTCTGCTCTGGTGGTCCACTTTAACTTTTTTTTTCATTTAATGTTTTTATTTTTTTAAATTTTATTTTATTATGTTATGTTAATCACCATACATTACATCATTAGTTTTTGATGTAGTGTTGCATGATTCATTGTTTGCATATAACACCCAGTGCTCCATTCAATATGTGCCCTCTTTAATACCCATTACCAGGCTAACCCATCCCCCTACCCCCTCCCCTCTAGAACCCTCAGTTTGTTTCTCAGAGTCCATCGTCTCTCATGGTTCGTCTCCCCCTCCGATTCCCCCGCTTCATTTTTCTCTTCCTACTATCTTTTTTTTTTTAAACATATAATGTATTATTTGTTTCAGAGGTACAGGTCAGTGATTCATCAGTCTTACACAATTCACAGCATTCACCATAGCACATACCCTCCCCAATGTCTTATCACCCAGCGACCCC
>NC_138373.1:129419246-129434986 GCF_054177405.1 Leptonychotes weddellii
TAGATGAAGAAAAAGTATTTGACGAAGTACAGCATCCTTTCTTGATCAAAACTCTTCAGAGTATAGGGATAGAGGGTACATACCTCAATATCATAAAAGCCATCTATGAAAAACCCACAGCGAATATCATTCTCAATGGGGAAAAACTGAGAGCTTTCCCCCTAAGGTCAGGAACATGGCAGGGATGTCCACTCTCACCACTGCTATTCAACATAGTCCTAGAAGTCCTAGCCACAGCAATCAGACAATGAAAAGAAATAAAAGGCATCCAAATTGGCAAAGAAGAAGTCAAACTCTCACTCTTTGCAGATGATATGATACTTTATGTGGAAAACCCAAAAGACTCCACCCCAAAACTGCTAGAACTCATACAGGAATTCACTTTACAGTGAATACACTTTACAGTGGCAGGATATAAGATCAATGCACAGAAATCAGAGGCATTCCTAAACACCAAAAACAAGACAGAAGAAAGAGAAATTAAGGAGTTGATCCCACTTACAATTGCACCCAAAACCATAAGATACCTAGGAATAAATCTAACCAAAGAGGCAAAGAATCTGTACTCAGAAAACTATAAAATACTCATGAAAGAAATTGAGGAAGACACAAAGAAATGGAAAAACATTCCATGCTCATGGATTGGAAGAACAAATATTGTGAAGATGTCAATGCTACCTAGAGCAATCTACACATTTAATGCAATCCCTATCAAAATACCACTTTAACTTTTAAAACTCACTGTGTCTATTCACAGAACCATTGCATATATTCTTTCTTCTGCCTTGTGTAACTACCCTTACCACAATCCACCTCACTCTGTTCAATCTTAACCATTCTTCAGATCTTGGCTAAAGGGAAGCCAACTCTCCCACACTAGTCCCAATCATGTTCCTTTGTTATATGCTCTTAAAAAACACATTCATTTGAATTATATTTGTCTAGCTTCTCTGAATACTATGCTGAATGAGAAAATGACTGCATAGGTTTTTGCTCACTGTTTTTATTGCTCCGGCAATTAATATACAATTTTTAGTGATTGACAAATTATAAGGAATCAAAATTATTTGTCATGAATTAATATATGACCCACTGGTCACTTACTCAAGCAATAATGCAAACTTTGTCAGTCTTCTATCAATATTCCTCCAAGTTATAGGTGTTTTGCTTTCTCAATTTCTTGTTGGACCCTCGTTTCTATTCTTAATTGTTATTACACAGTTTTATACAATGGTGAGACACCAGATTCAGGTAAATGTGCTGTACCCTGGAATGCCTATTTCTACTACTTTAGATTTGCTAGATCCTTGTGGATTTAAGGAAAAATAATTTCTTCCACATTTAGTGCTGATTGCAATTTTTCTCCATTCTCAAATGTTCTTATTTTTGGTCATTTTCTCTATGTTATATGTCCCTTGAAAAATAAATACTTGTATTTATTTTTATTAATTGTAGCCAATTTTTAATATTTACATTTTCAGGTAATTATATTTAGGCTGTTGTGTTTCCATGGAGAACTTTCACATTATCTGTAGATTGCACTTGATGTCCTTGTCAAAAGTGGTATATTGTGTTTTGTAAATTCTGAAATAAAGCATAAGGCTAAAGACAGATTAGATGATTGCTTAATGGATGAAATTTATATCTTGTTTGAAAGAGGAAAAATAAATTGTGATGCTTCTAGGCTTGTGGTTTTGTTTTGGAACTATCATGGTGCAGAAAACCCTTGGCATCCTATCTAAGAGGTGGGGGAAAGATTTATGAGCTTATACAATGAGGTTTTCTATTTTCAGATGGAAAAAAAATCACAGTATAGAGACTTTAAATTACCTAAGACAGCAGTATGTTTTAAATGTCTATATATTTTTAAATTTATATTCTTCCCGACTGCCCCATATTGCTGCCCCACATCAAGGTTAATTCAGAAACAAACAAACAAACAAAGTCTCAATGTTTTCTGTGTGTTACCAATTAGCAATCAATCTCTCTGATTCTGAGACAAACTTATGGATTAATTTTGATTAGATAAAATTGTTCCCAGGAGAGAACTGTGGAAATAAAACTAAATTATGTTATGTCAAGATTTTCTGTTACATTTCAAGTTGAATGAATTACAAAAGAAGTGACAAAGTTTCCTTAGACAGAAGTGGTATTTTGACATTAATAGAAAAAAGATCAAAGAGACAGAGATAAATTTCCATTTTCTCCTGACTTCTTCATCAAATTGCGGTCGAATTTGACAAAGCTCTTTTCTTTTGCTAACTCCCACACTCCATAAATTTGAGTTGAGAATTCTCAATAAATGTCAAAGAAGATGCAACTTGCTACTTAGTTTTTCTTGCTTGGATGACCCAACGAGGCATTTTCCAAACTGAAGGAAAATGCCATAATCCAGCTATAAATTAAGAGGCTGTTCCATAGTGGAGATAGCTCCAAAATGACTGCGAGAATCTGTTATCTGTGTTGCTTTAATTCTCCGGAGAACCCAGCACTAACTCTGCAGACAGATTTCATTCTTTGAAATATCATTAAAAGTTACATTTTTATAACAAATGCTCAAGCGTTTATGTATATGATGCTTCTTTGTTGCTTCTTCCTTTTAGAAAGATGCTAAGATAAAATAATCTAGAAATTAATATGCAAGTCTCTACATAAAAAAATCATACTTCACTGGTGAATAAATATAGACTAACTTTATGTCTTATAAAATTAAAACTCCTATATTTGGTTTGCTAGTTAAGAATGAAATAAGGAGGGGTGACTTGGTTGTTCCATTCAGTTGAGCATCTGACTCTTGATTTCAGCTCAGGTCATTATCTCAGGGTTGTGGGATGGAGCCCAGAGTCAGGCTCCATGCTCAACAAGGAGTCTGCTTCTCGCGCTCTCTCTTTCTCCCCCTCTGCCCCTCTCCCTGCTCTCTCTCTCTCTAAAGTGAATAAATAAATTTAAAAAAAGAATGAAATAAGGAAATTTTTAAAATTGTTATTCTTGGTTAATGGATGAAATTGTGACAAAGTTAAATGAACAGTTAGATGCCTATTATATTTATTTTTTATAAGTTGGATTATGGAAGAACAATTTTATTTATCTTGAAGCATCAGCATCCATATAACCCAAAGCAAATTTCTCTAGGAAATTTGAACTGATCTCTCATGACATTTACCTTTCCTTCACAGGAAGTTCTAAAATTTCATCTGGCAGATATAATTTTAGTTTTTTTAAGATCATCAGTAAACATCTATTAAATGAGTACCTACTGTATCATAGACATTTTGCTAGGCACTGATGGTTCAGAAAGAAAGCATGGTCTCTGATGTTGAAGACAGTTATGTCAGAAGAAAAGACCTGTGATACATATTTACCATACAATGTAATGAGTGCTTATGTGGTGGAACATATAAAGAGCATTCTGTTGGAGTATAGAGGGGATACAAATCTTATTCTCCCTGTTGTACATGCAAAAGGCATCATACATAAACAGACATCAGAGTGATGCCATTGCTGGAAGGGAGCCATGAATCTAAGAATATAGGGGACTTACACAATCTGGAAAAGGAAAGGAATGGATTCTTTCCTGGAGCTTCCAGAAGGAACCAGACTGCTACACCTTGATTTCAGTCCAGAGAGGCTGATTTTGGACTTCTGACCTTCAGAACTGTAAGATAGTGAATTTGAGGTGTTTGAAGCTGCTAAGTTTATGGTGATTTGTTACAGAAGCAATAGGAAACTAATATAATTACCAATACATGGTGGTCTACCTTTGCAGAGTAGTATATAAACATCTCCTGGGAAGTGAGCCATACGTTTAAAAATTAATTCAAGTCATTCTCAAATCCTCTCTTAAGGAGGCTTTTTGCTAACCATTCCTCTTCTTCCAATTCTTAGGAGAATCATTAGAAAGGGTAAACACAAGGTTACCTTTTTACAAAGAAACACAGAGAGTATAAGCCTCAAACACAATGCTTTACATATTCATGCTGCTGCTTCAAGGCCTTGAGTAACATGGAACATTCTGGGTATTACTAGAGCTTAGAATTATCTTCATTAAGATTCTAGCAAATATCACTCTGTAACACTTTGTGACTGCCAGACAAAATATTCTAAATTAGTTGAAACCTATAGACTTTAAACTTATGATGTAACACAGTTTAAACTTAGGTATTTGTACTGTATTTGAAATGTGGAAGTGTGATTAATGGGTTAATTCATGCCTGAGCAACCCAACGCCTGAATTCATGAGCACCCTGAGGAGAACTAAACTTACAAATATATAGACACTTATGGATCTCATTCAGGGGTAACCTGAAGCAATAAAATATTTGTCCCCTTATTTAAGGACCAAGAGACTGACTTTCTTTCTTTCTTTCTTTCTTTCTTTCTTTCTTTCTTTCTTTCTTTCTTTCTTCTCTCTCTTTCTTTCTTCTCTCTCTCTTTCTTTCTTTCTTCCTTCCTTCCTTCCTTTTTCTTCTTTCTTTCTTCCTTTCTTCTTTCTTTCTTTCTTTCTTTCTTTCTTTCTTTCCTTTCCATCCTTCCTTCTTTATTTTCCTTCCTTCCTTTCTTCTTTCTTTCTTTCCTTTCCTTTCCATCCTTCCTTCCTTCTTTCTCTTCCTTCCTTTCTTTTTCTTTCCATCCTTCCTTCCTTCTTTCTTTTCCTTCCTTCCTTCCTTCCTTCCTTCCTTCCTCTCTTCCCTCTCCTCTCTTCTTTTTTATTTTTTCTTTTCTTTTCTTTGGTCCTTTTCACCTCCTTGTCCACTGGTAGCTTGGACTCAATTATTAGACACCATGACACTTAACTCCCTCTTTGGCTATGAATCTCTCTCCCACTGTTTTGTTTCCTACTTTGGTCTGAAGATAAGAGGTAGCATTAAATATCAGAATTTTCTATAAAAGACTGAGAAAAAGCAATTTCCTTCTAGCTCCACCTCTGAAACAAGAAAAGATTCTTTTAATCACACATATTCAGAATCCAGAGATTTGTTTCCCAGGGTATAACAAGATAACCTTGGAAAATCAAATTATTGAAGTATAGTGATCTGCCTTGATGGGTTGATTCTAGACTTTGGGCTCCAAAAAACTCATGTATGTACACTGAAGACAAATTACTTAACTGAATATTTGGTCCTGTATGTCGTATTTATAAAGAGGAAAGCAAATTTCGTGAATTTCTATCAGTCTAGAGTGGGAAAAACCCTGGGAAAAGTTCTATTCCATAAGTAGAAATACCCTTCCCACTGTTAGGAATTTCTGAGAGAAGTAGAAAATTTTTCAAATTTCCAAACTAGAAAAAATAAAGACCTGGAAATTTTTCATTTAAAACAAATAACTACAAAAATGGGAATACATAATAAAATTAGGATCCTTTTCCATTTACTGTTGCTAATAATGACCATGGCTTTAATTTTTCTTATGTGTGTGCATATATATATATATATATATATATATATATATATATATATATAAAGTATATATATATATGTGTATATATATACCATGTATATATGTGTGTGTGTATATATGAAATACATATTTTATATATATATACATAATTATATATATAACAAATAGCTACACAACCTTATAAACTTAGAAATAAACTTGAAATAAAAATAATAATGATTTAAAGAAAAGTCAACGAAACAGCAGGAGAGAGAAGAGTAACCCCTTATTTTCACAAGATTTTTTGCCAGCGGAATTCTATGAAGAAGAAAGGGTCTCAGTGTGGCAATAGTCATTAATGTATAAGGCAAAAACGAATAAAAAAGAGTTATAGAACCAAGTCGTTTGAAAATAGACAGGATTTTAAAAAGAATAGAATAAGGAGATAGATTGAGATTTAATACATTGACAAACAGAATTTAGACTATAACCCTGGGGATTAGATTGACTGTGAAGGAAGTGGAAGTTGTGCTTGGGTGAACAAGTTATAGCAACCAGATGGAAGCAACTGCAAGCATTCTAAATTTGAAATAACAACTAGAGATGTTTCATTGTTCAATGGAAATTGATAATAAGCTGCGCTTCAGTGGATCCTATCAGCCCAGACTGAAAACCACATGTCTCTCAATATCAGTGTTGAAACCATATCTAAATCAGGAAGTATTTCTTCTTCAGTGACTGTGAACCTTCAGAACTCCCGGGGAACTTCCTTTAATAATCATTGTTCAGGAAGATGCTGATAATGGGGACTTGTCTGAGACTTTCGTGACACCAGTGCCATCCATTGCATCACAATACTCGCTGGCAGGTATTTTAAAAGAAAATAATACTTTGAATGCAAATGGGATCTAAATCGCATACAGACAGATTATATACGAGGAATAACACTGAAATGTTACTCCATTAGCATAAATTTTGTTCATTCTTTTCCAAGTCATTTTTAACCAAATATAAAGATCTTCTTGGTAATGTAATTTAAGCCACCAGCCTTCTTTGTAGTTCTCCTTACTTTCCCAAACACATTTAATGCTGATATATTTTTCTTAATTATCTTGGTTACTGCAGAAATAGGGTTTTTTTTGTCTCTGAGCCTTGAAGCTTTTTCCTAGCTTTAGTTCACTATAAATCATCTTGAAGTTATGTAAATCCACTTCAGCCATATGCCCCTGGCTTCTGGTCACAGACGTGTTTTGAGTAGAGTACATTTTTTTGTTTGTTTGTTTGTTTTGTTCTGGGCTTATAGTGCTCTGTTTAATAACTGAATTGCTTTTCTGCTTTGGTACCTTCTTCATCTCCTTCTCTTTCCTGTGATTTGTGCCTCAACTTAATTACCTCTCTAAAATTTGATTTCCCATCTTCATCATGTGTTCTTCAACATACCCACAATTATCACGTAACCTTGGTGGACCCACCTCTTCAACCCATACTTTCTAATTTTGAAAGTAACAAAGATGAATGTTTGAAAGGGGAAATCAGAATTTTTTTTTTTCCTAGAGACAGATTATTTTAAGTGTGATTTCAGGGGCATCTGGATGGCTTGGTTAAGTGTCTGCCTTAGGCTTGGGTCATAGTCTCGGGGTCCTGGGATCAAGTCCCATGTCAGGCTCCTTGCTCAGTGGGGAGTCTGCTTCTCCCTCTCCCTCTGTGTACTCTTTCTCTCAAATAAATAAAATCTTACCCAAAAAATTGTGCTTTCAGAAACCTCTTTTAATCAGAAACATGGCAAGAAAAGACACGCAAGGGATTCCTCACAGTAAGATTTAATAATTTTTAAAAAGATTTTATTTATTTATTTGACAGAGACAGTGAGAGAGGGAACACAAGCAGGGGGAGTGGGAGAGGGAGAAGCAGGCTTCCTGTGGAGCAGGGAGCCTGACGTGGAGCTCGATCCCAGGACCCTGGGATCATGACCTGAGCCGAAGGCAGACACTTAATGACTGAGCCTCCCAGGCACCCCAAGATTTAATTTTTAAAAAGAAGAAAATTATGAGAGAACCTATGGAAGATGAAGCTGTCACTGTGGTGTAGGTACTGGACACTGGGCTGCATGTGGGTGAGTAAAGTTTGTACTAAGCTAGAGAAGACACTGAGAAGTAATTACTGAGAAGTAATCCTGTAATATCTTTGGTCTTGGGGCAAATTGGAGTTGTGGCCAATTGTAGCTGAAATTGTTGGGACATGTGGGATGTGTGTCTTAGTTAAATGAAAGACTTGAATTTGCAAAGATAGGAGCAGGTACCCAAATTCAGTCTTAAGAAAAAAAAATTTTTTTTTCCTCCTCGGGAAAAAAAAAGTTAGAGAAGTGAACCAAAAACAGATGCACAGAATGCAATGTCACTGAAGAAGAGAACTTTCCTACACTTAAAAAGGATGTTATGTATTATATTGAGCACATAATATGGAATCTGGAGAGTTCTAGCCAAATAACCAAAACCTCTGTTGTATCCAAACAATTATAAGAAGAATCACCATATTGCATAATAAAAAAGCCTGACCATGCCTGATTTTTTTTTTTATCTTTAGCACAAATTACCACATTATTTTGAGAAGGAATTTGTGATTAGTAAGGACATATCTATGTACTGAAATTAATTACAAATGTGTACCAGCCAGAATCCTAGTAAGGAAACAGAATTTACTTCAGACTGTTGAAATAAAAAAGACTGAAAAAGGGCTATCTGAATCAGTGAGTTTTTGATTGAGAGAATAAACAAAGAATGATGAGATACCCAGAGAATAGCAACAATGGGTAGGTGCTACCATCACCAAAGGCAACTAAAATAATGCAGGCACAGCCACTCGAAGAGAACCACAGTCAAGGAAGGACAAAGCTATTGTCGGAGATGTGATATCATGCAGGGAAGAAATGTCCCAAGTTTTATTTCTACTGACCTCCAGTCTCCCGCTACTAGTTTCTCTTGGCCATTGCATGAAGCTGGTCAGCAGACAAGCCTAATGTACAATAGGTAGTCCTTAGAATTCAGCATCATGGGGCACAGCATATCAGAGAAGGGTGAGTAGCCGGTCTGAGTAGAGGAAACACTTAGAACAATATGTAACTGATTTGACTTTGTAAATTTGTATGATAGATTGAATTACAGGTCCTGATTTTATATTCCCCTGTAGTCATCTTATAAATCCACATTCAAGTTTACCTTCCTACTTTTTGACTTTGAGCTTGGCCATGAAATTTACTTTGGCTAACTTTAGCAGATGTGATGCAGACAGAGGCTTCCACGTTCTTGCACAGTTTGGCTCTCTCTCTTGTATTTTTGCTGTTGCCAAGAGAGTACACTCCTGTAACCCTTCAACTTGGGTCCCTTTCACCTGCCCCCCGCCAAATGACACATGGAACAGAGACCCCTAACTATCTCACAGCCTTGCATGCTGAAGCAGCACTTTTCTAGTTGTTGAATGCATCTGAAAATAAGTGATTGGTTTTGAAAGCCACTGAATTTTGCACAGGTTTGTTACACAGCAATCCTGATAGAGCGTGCATGGTACTCATTGCATGCATTACCCTTTAAAAATTCTGAGTGTTAAAATAGCAATTCAGGTGAATTAAAGCATAGAGCTACCTGAAGCTGAGAGAACCAAACTGCTACTGGGATCATTAACTAGTGCTATCTGGGTGTCCACTCTTAAGTACCAATTTTAACTCAGTAGATGGGATATTGGGTATTATAAAATCAGTCTTGTCTTGTATGAATTGCTGAAGAAACACTTCTTATTCTTTTTTTTTACTTATATTCTTATTTTAGTAATATATACATATAAAAAGAATATTTAATATGCATGTAGGGCATATGTATAACAGTATTACGGATTTCTAGAATTCTCTTCCCAGTGCATGCACTAGAACATTTTCAGTATTTGGTATCTATGTATTCCTCCCCTATCTTATCCCCCAGCCTTCCTCTTCCTGATTAGTGAAAATAATACAAAACATAGTCTTTGGATGCTTTAAAACAATTTATGTGTCATCTCTATTGTTTCTTGGTACTCTATTTTATTTGTTTCTTTTGTTGTATAATATTCAGTTGTGATTATGCACCTTACTTTATTTGGTAAGTTTCTTGTCAGTGGATATTCCCAAACTCTACTTTCCTTGTCACAGTGTTGTATGAATAGGGGTAGTCATCTGGTGAGAAGAAAGTATAATAACTTATTGGTTAGTGTCATCCTGACACAACGTGCAGGATCATGGTAATCATTTCCAGGAAATGTGAATTATTCTAGTAAGAGTTCTTGAGCTCATATGACATAGATATTGAGTACCATTCTCTCTCAGATTACAATGAGCCTAATAAAATTGCCATCAGAAGCAGTGAAAAATCTAGCCCTTTAGAGATTAGGTACATTTACCAAAGGAAATAAACTGGCATTTGTTGAACACTTACTAAAAATGTACCAGACATTAGACTTTCTCCTGCTATAGGTGTGATAAAGAACTCTTAATGGGTGCCAAATACATGTTAATATTTATACAATTAAGAAAGTTATTTTCAGCTAGTGCTCCAAGAAAAGAAAGTGATCCTTTTCACAAAGAGACCTTTAAAACACCCCTAGTCATTGCCACAGTGCCTAAAAAACACAATGGAAAGAAAAATATACTTTACAGAAACCTCAAGCTCAGTTTAAAAAGAGAGACTATGAACCACCACAAAATTTAGACATTTCTATTAACAAGCAACACTGCTTTTTGAAGATCATGATAGAGGAAGGAAAAACCTCTTATAGAAATCAACTAATCAAAATTCAGAAACAAAGACTTCATGAGATAATGCATAAAACTTTCTGTGATTAACAGTCCTGAAATAATAAACAGATCTTCTAACCATGGTAGTTGGGGGCAGGATAATGTGGGGCCCTCCAAAGAGAATCCTTTTATGTTCATTAATAAGACAAATGCAAAGTTCACCAAAATAATTATCAATAGTTTTCTATCTGATGGAAATGACACTGACATCATAATCCCTCTATATAGTCTGTCATATCTATCTATCTATCTATCTATCTATCTATCTATCTATCTATCTATATGTTTTAATTCCAAAAATCAAGTTCAGTCACTCAAAAAACACTTTAGTCACCTTCATAGACCCCAAGATTTTTTTTAAAAGGCTCTAGATATTGAAATTTATAGGCAGTGCATGGACAGCGTGAGCACATCCTCATTATTAGAGTTGAAGTTCTGATGCACAGTGTGAACTTACTTGGGTAAACATACACTTCTTATACAGTACCTTGCAGCTTAGGTCTCTCCAATATGCTACAAATAACATTGTCATATAGCTGGTCAGAAGCAGAAGCTACAGAGTTTCTAATCATTAGTTTAGTTCTCTTTCTTCCACATCTTGCTCCCTAAGCACCTATCCTAATTGTTAATATCTACTAAAAAGAAAATGTTGAGACCCTTTGCTCCTAAAGCTATATGTATATTTTACTTAGGTAGCTTAAATGGCCACATGCTAATTCAGATAAAGTCACTTCCAGGGGCGCCTGGGTGACTCAGTCAGTTAAGCATCTGACTTTTGATTTCGGCTAGGTCTCAGGTTCGTGGGATCAAGCCCTGCATGGGGCTCCGTGATCACTATGGAGTCTGCTTGAGATTTTCTCTCTCCCTCTGCCCCTTCCCCCACTTGCATGAGCTTGTGTTCTCTTTCTCTCTCTCCCAATAAATCAATAAACAAAATCTTAAAAAAAAAAGATAAAGTCACTTCCAAAGAGAAAGACTGTACTTTAACCCCAGTTAGCTATCTCTAAACTTTATGCCACTCATCATAACATAGATGGAGTGAGATTATGAATGGATGGAAGCACATCCACAATCATTAAAGGAAAACCAACTCTTATACATGTTAGATACTGCTGTTAGACAATCTGTACCATCTTTTCATCCATTACATTATATGATATTCTTTGCCAAGGACAATTAAAAGTTCTAAATATATAAGGGGCTATTATACCAAGGATGTATTAAGCTGCCAGCCATCTGGAGATGAGTTTAAATTTTAGCTGATGGGATTAGGGGTGCTCATAATCATTGCTTTTAATATGGATAAAATATTCCTGGACTATAGATTGGTAGACAAGAAATGTTTGACCATATACTGATGTGAGATTAGGAGCAATCTAATACGTTTCTAGGGGAGACTTATGTCTTCTTTCCTGGAAATTGTTGATAGACGCCTTGCAGTCTGGTGTAGTGAAAAATCTGTCCTCCCCTCCATCAGAACAGATGATCTCATGTCTACAGGTCCATTCCAAGCCTATGTCAGAGAACTAACAAGACAATAAAAAGAACAGAACAAATAAATTTTTCATATCCTTTTTGAAGTCTATTACCTGCAATAGCAGATTAATCTGAGCACCTGTTATGTGAATAACACAAATCATCTCATAATTAACTACAGGGTATATTACATGTAGTTAACCTCACAGCTATTATCCTTATCATTTAATCATAATTCAAACTAGATTTAAAAAGAAGAAAAACAGACCTGGTAGTAAAACTCTTATGATTGCAGCATTTTTCTGTGGGGTATTGTGGATGATAGTGATAATTTTACAAGATAAAATACTATATTCAGGGAATTCTGGGTACATGTGAGAGTGAGTCCTATAATAAAGCTAATAATATATTTGATTTAATACAGGGGTCTGGATTTAGTCTATTTTGATATCACATTTCACACACTATAGAAACCTTTAACAGCAACCCTTTTAAAGACATACTCCTACCCCCCAAGCTTCTTTGCTTTCCCACTGCTTCCACATCAACTCAGATCTTTCATTGTTTCCTTTTTTTTTTTTTTTTGACCACTTTGGTTCAATGACCGTTTCATCCCCTTGAAAGCACATTATATCGTTTAGAAAAACAGGTCCCACGCTGCTTTCGCTTCTGCAGAAATAGGCCATATTGCACTCAGTCCATAAGCTCTTCAACATGACACAACGCTATGAAGTTACCTTCACTCTCGCTGTTTCAAGCAAACCTTGGCAACCACAGATCAAGACTTTTAAAAGTTCACTTCCTGATTTGCAGCAATTCACTGAATGTTTTCCCAGCTTCAGACATGCTGTTGCAAAGGAACAGTGAAGCTTCTAATGTTTGAAAAGCAGCAGGGATTCAGTTATTTAGTGGAGAACATTCAAATTTGCAGCCCCAAGGTGGCAGTGCGGGGGTGTAACATTTCCCACAATCTGTTGTGAGGCCCGCAGGTGTAACAACCCTGCTGCATGTCTGAACGAGCACAATTACTCCTTCTATCTGCTGCAGTGTTGAGGGTCTATCTCGCCCCGGGTTCGACTTACGTGCTACAAATCATTTTCAGAAACACACTAATAATCAGAAGACCAGGAACAATAATAGCTTGGTCAGCTGCTTTCTGTGTTACCCTGTCTTGGCTTCCTAACTTTCCAAAGCTTCTGTGCTCTTACCTGTCAAATAAGGGGGAGATTGCGTTAGTGTAAGAAATAAATGAGATTATGTCATCTATCAATCCAATGAGACTCAGCCAACACCTCTTGAAGACCAATTTACTCTATGGATCAGATTAAGAGATAATAATAAATAAGACAATACTGATCCACTGTGAAAAACACTACATTAATCATAAGACATTATACTTTTATGAGATGTCTCTGTTACAACCTAAGGTGGGAGTTCAGAACTAGCTAAGTAGTCAAGAAGCAGTATTGATAATAGGATCATTTGTAATCACAGACAATAAACACGTAGTGATGTAGGCATTAAAGTATGAAATTTGGAGAAAATTGTCTTGTAGTAGAGATTCTGGAAGAAAATCAGATGTGAAAAAAACATTTTCTTGTTTCAGTTCTGAAAGATATAAAAAACAGTTTGTGTGAGTCAAATTATTGTTTCTAATGGCAGATAGGAGTTACAAAGTTATATTGTTGCTTTATTTCCAAAGCTGTTGCATACATACAAAACTGCCTAAATTTATCTAATCAATGGACAGAAATATGTCTTCAATCTGTAACTGTATCACAAGAGAATTTAATATAATGGAATTATATTGTATTTCACAGTGGAGCCTTAGCTCATAAAAATCGAGGTAAAATTATTAAATAACAGTTGGGCCCAACCCTGTGCTAGGCTTTATTAAGAGGTGTTAAAGTAAGTTGAAGCACAAATTTTATTTTTAGGTAGCTTCAGATCCGCCTGAGAGAAATAAGCTTGACATCTATGAAGCAACTGAAGTACTATGTTGCACGTCAGAGTAGCACACAGACATCCCTGGATTACAAGATCCAAAATACTTGTGCAATAAAAGAATGAACATTGTAACATAGAAATTTCAAAGAAGACTTCTCTGAAGGATAAATTCTATAAACAATTCACACACAGGTCTGATGTTTCAGTCTCCTTTGTGTCTCCCTAGTACTTAGAAAAGAATCAGATCCATATCGGGGCCCCTGGGTGGCTCAGATGGTTAAGCGTCTGCCTTCAGCTCAGGTCATGAGCCCAAGGTCCTGGGATCGAGCCCCACATCGGGCTCCTTGCTCAGCGGGAAGCCTGCTTCTCCCTCTCCCTCTGCCTGCCACTCCCCCTCCTTGTACACACTCTCTGTCAAAAATAAAATAAAAACTTAAAAAAAAAAGAATCAGATTCATGTGCATACTCATTTGCTATGAATCTAACCTGATGCTAAAGCAAAGCAGTTGCAACCCAGATGAGAAGAGAGACACATCAACAAACAGTTGTGGCAAAGCCGTGTCATCCTTTTGGGTGGTAGCATGTAAGACTCATAGCGATGCAGGAAGGAGAGAACAAGCACTTCGCGCTTGCGTAGTCTCTCCAAGGAGATCTGGTGAGATACTGGGATTTCTTCTGGAATGCAAGGAGCAGAGCATTAAGAGAAAAAAAAGGCCCAGAAATGTGAAATAGTAATTTTACATTTGGGGATATAAGAAACTCAGTATGGCTGGGATATTGAACAAATTGAGTATATTTCAGATAAGTTCAAGCATTTCAGTGTTCAGCAAAGGTTTCAACTTAATAGGACATGTAAATACATCAAGCAAGTAAGAACACCTTTCGTGGAATAATATGGAGAAAGCATCTGAGTAGTCATGTTGGGGAGTAGGAGTAGGGTGAGGGAGTGAGGTAGGTAGCAGGAAAGACCAGGCACTACCATGGCCAAGATCAGTGATTCTTAAACTCTGGTGTGTATCAGAATCACCTAGTTTAAAATGATATTGTTGGGCTCTCACCCCCAGAGTTTCTGGCTCAGTAGGCCAGGGGTAGGTTCCTATCATCTGCATTTCTAAGAAGTTTCCAGAAGATGCTAATGCTGCTCCTCAGGAACCACACACTGAGAACCACCGGTTTAGAAAAATGAAATTGTATAAGCAGTGTAGGATTTCTGATGAAAAGTTTTAAATCTTGAGATCAAGAGTGTGGACTGATCTTATCAATGTTAGTAAGTCATAATGCCCTCTTAAACTCCATAATTCTCAGATTTAAATGTGTAAATATAAAGCAGGAATTAGTTTATATTTCAGAAACAATTGTCAAAAATATAAAAGCCTACAACTTCAAATTTTAGGGTTGATGTGGAAAAAATGGAAACATTTATACACTGCTAGTAGAGGAGGAAGCTGGGAGGTTCCTGGCTGGCTCAGTCAGCAGAACATGCAACTCTTGATCTTGGGATCATGAGTTTGAGCCCCAAGTTAGGTGTAAAGATAACTTCAAAAAGTTTTTTTTTAAGCGTAAGCTGGTATAATGCTTTGGAAAGAGATTTGGTGATGCCTATCTATCTACCTAGATGTAGCTATTATATATATACACACATATATATGTTATATACATATCACCAAGAAAATGAAAATAATAATTGCATATGGGATTCCACTGAATAAATTTTTTTATATTTATTTTTTTATTATGTTAATCACCATACATTACATCATTAGTTTTTGATGTAGTTCCATGATTCATTGTGTGTAACACCCAGTGCTCCATTCGGTACATGCCCTCTTTAATACCCATCACCAGGCTAACCCATCCCCCCACCCCCCTCCCCTCTGGAACCCTCAGTTTGTTTCTCAGAGTCCATAGTCTCTCATGGTTCATCTCCCCCTCCGATTTCCACCCCCCTTCATTTTTCCCTTGCTACTATCTTCTTCTTTTTTTTTTTAACATATAATGTATTATTTGTTTCAGAGGTACAGGTCTGTGATTCAACAGTCTTAACAATTCACAGCACTCATAGCACATACCCTCCCCAGTGTCTATCACCCAGCCACCCCATCCCTCCCACCCCCCACCACTC
>NC_138373.1:129435086-129453491 GCF_054177405.1 Leptonychotes weddellii
ATGTTAAAGAATATATATACTATGCCTTCTTATAACATGTCAGTTTGTAAAGAAATTCTGTATATTAATTGTGGATACATACACATATAGTCAGCATATAAAATGACATGGAATGGTGTATGCCAAATATAAGAGTGATTATGTCTGCTATTGATGGGAAATGAAATTGGACAAAAATATATAAAGGGGCTTATATTTTGTCAGTAATTATTTCTCTTCAGCTTGGTTGTAGATACGTGTTTGGTTTTTAAAAAATATTGTCATCTATATTTATATGCAAGAGTTAGTTTATAATTCCAAAAATAAGAAGGCCATAATGAAAATGATGCCTTAAAAATAATGATATAATAATTTCAACCTATTATACATGATGGATTGAGTGGGAGCAACAGGTTAAGACACAGGCAATAAAGGCGCTTATTGAGAGGTTACTGTTCAGATTTCCTCTACAGTCACTGGATTTCATATTTCTGTGATGTTTCTAAACAATGTTTAGCACAGCATTCCACTTGAAGTTAACTGTCAGAGTATTTTTTTCAACGCTTATATAAAGTTAAATTTTATTGACCTTATTATTGATAATTAGCCCCATTCAGTTGAAATTGTGTTTGCTTACCTAATAAAACTGGCAGTGCTTAATACCATAATCAGAATGGAGAGGCAGGAGTGGGGTGCAGGAGAAACTCAATCACACTTGATTCTATAAAGTTAATTGCAGTAATAAATTAAATATTATCTTTAAGCATTCAGTAATTTTCTGCTGCTTAGGCATGTCTGGCCAACATTGTCAAAAATTAGCTTCACTTGTACAGTTAATTTTATTTTTAACTTGTGGGTTATATTAAGATTCTGATAAGTGTCTTTGATGAAATAAACAAGATAGGTAAGAGTCTCAAGAAGAATAAAAAAATGTTTCAATCATTGAATTACTCAGGTGTCATTTTTCAGGTATTACTGCTCTTACATCTTATTAGTCTTACTATTTCTACTCCTCAATGGCTTTTGTGTATTTCTAGTCACATTAAGATGGGTAAGTATTATGTAATGAATGATCAGAATTCATTGATTTAAGCCTGGACAGCCATTAGTGAATAATGAAATCAAACAGAGGGACAATTCTTGAGTAATTTTTGGTTTGTGTTCTGGATTAATGTCACTGAGACTTTCTTATCCACATCAACTTTTCCATGTTAAGCCTACTTCCACATTAGAGAAAACAACTTTCTCTTCTTATTAGTTATTGTTGATGTGGGCAGTGGTGTAATTTTTATTTCAAGCTTTTTGAAGAGAGCACCGGAAAAAGCAAATTTTGTGTTACATAATGTCATATAATGCATTTCAACATCTAACATAAGTTACCTTGGAAGCATAGCTCTTTGGGAGTGATTGCAGAGTTGCTTCCCTACTTGAATTTCCTCTATTATTTCAGTAAAAAAGAAACCTAATGTGGTGATAATATACACCAAAAATATTCAGTGGTACCTGACAGCTAGTGAATGCTTGAAAACTCTTCTTTAATGTGACCAAGTAAAATACAGTTAAGATATTATGAAAAATTATGATGATGACAATGGTGATGGTTTGAACCTAAAACTAGCATTGATCACTGGGTCTCTCAGCCAAATTAAAGGCAGATTGAAGTACAGAGTTTAACTTAACTAATAGTTTAATTATCTGTATTTTGAAAAACAAGTAATTTAAATAATTGTAGATGAATAATGAGAAGCAAATCTTCATATGAGGCAGCATAATATGGAGGTAAAGAGCATGGACACAGAGACCAAACCCCCAGGGTTCAAACTCTGGTTCTGCCACTTAGGCTGGTGACCCCAAGGGTGTGACATAGCCTTCTCATGCCTCAGTATCCTCACATGGAGATATGGGTTGATGTGAGCACCTGTTGAATAGGGTTGATTTGAGGATTAAAGGATTCGATGTCTGAAAAGTACATTGAAATAATGTCAGATAGTAATTACAAAATAGTTATTTGTTAAATAAGTAAGTTAACAGTTAATATATACAACCTGTGTGGTTAAAACCACTGTTGAGACTGAGTTCTGTTGTTGAGCTGGTTCTTGAAGTCTCCATATTTGTTTGTCATTTCCTTTCATGACTTCCTTCTCTTTCCTGCTTCTCCAAATTTGGATGTAAACTCTATAGATTAATAATAGAGGGAATTAGAGGGTAAATAATTACTATATAACTAAATATTTCTTGCCTGACAATAATTGGAAACACTAATTTGTAAGAAGTAGAATAAATAAGCTATGATTCGTAATCATAAAATATGTAATCAGTTGGTATATAAACATTTCTTATCATGAGGGATCACTAAACCAGTCATACACTCACTTTTTTTTAAACAAAGGAATCATTAAAGTTGTACTGTCTTTAACAAAGTTATCCCTTCTGCCCATAAAAGTTTATCTCATTGTTAATTCTATACACCTCCTTATCCTTGGGACAATAAGGGGAATTGTACAGTCTATCAGATAGAATGGCCTATACGCTGTTGAGTTTATGCTCAGCATAAACTTTTCATGTGACGTCATGGACGCCTCATTGTAAACTAGGTCTTGACTCTTAGAATTTGCAAGAATGGCATCTGATAATTTCTCCCATGCCTTCTTCAGCTTCCCCATGTACACATTACAAGAACTAATAGGGATTCAGCTACACTTATGTGTTAATTACTGTTCAAAGTATTTCATATATATTAAATAATGTTCATCTTCACAAAAACCTTTTGAAATGTCTGCTATTATTATTCCAACTTTACTGATGAGAGAATTGTGTCAAAGAACAAGTTAAGCAACTTGGTCAAAATCATGAAGAAAGTGGTAGACCTGGTGTTTTAACCCAGGCAATTCAACTTCAGAAAACATGCTTTTCACCATTACATTATACAGTCTCTCCCACACCTCATGCATAGCACATAAGATGCAAACAACAATAGTTAGCTTCTGAAGTGGTTGCACCAAAGTCTGTCTTTGGGAGCTGGTATGGGAGGTGTTGATTGAAGGTAGGTGTATACAATTACTAATACCGCTAACACCATAATGATACAGGAGTTCAAACTTGTATTTGATGTATTTTGTTTTTAATGTAAAATAGTAAATCAGGCTTGAAAAAAGTAGGTAAACGTGCTTACATATTATTTCATTTAGTATCTTTTAAATCTCATATTATTGATCTCTAAGATATTATGCCCTCTTTTAACAACCTAATTTTATTAAAGACCTGAGGATATACACTTTATTGCATTACCAGTCAATATTAAAAGCCATAAAAGTGTTTTCTTTAAATGAACAAAGCAGGCACATATCTCTAATGTAAAACATCTGTTTGACAGAATGTGGTTCATAAGCTTTTTTTTTTTAGCTTCTTAGAAATATCTTTATTATAAATTTTCTTAAACACTTCGCTGCATGCATTACAGAATGAGTATCACCTATAAGCTTCTATCAGCAACTAGCTGTCATTTTAATATGTCTTTTCTTGTAGGCTTTGCTATTTCTTCAGTCTTGACTCATGTCTAATTATAACATGGCAAAATTATGAAGATTTCTTATAATAACTTGCCCTTGTTTTTACAAAGAACTTTACTATATGAACAAAATATATTACTATTTCAAAATACTCCAAATATATTTCATATGAAGTTTTAAGAAACATTACCATTTTCCTTTCATATTATTTTTTGTGAGATGTGATTTTAAAGCTATCTGATTTTAAAACTGAGAGTGACCAGAGTTACTTAGTCCAATCCCCTGATTTTTTAAAATCAGCAAACTGAGTTCCAAATGGATTATTTTTCATTGCTGTTATCTTGGTTTGTGAGACAAATGAAATACTTGACTGAAGGATGTCTTTTTATGTTCACAACTTGCTGAGTTTTCTTCTCTAGTATTTGAGAAGAAATCATGAGTATATCCCATAATGAAATATATAATTGAATAATCTCTAAGAGTTCAAATAAAAACATGCTTTGGAATAAGATGAAAACAATTTGGACTAATAGAAGTTTTCCCAATAGTTGGGAATAACTCAGAGAATTTAATCTTGAAATATCTCAGGGCAGGTACTGCTCTGTGGTAGTAAACACTGTTCTTATATACCACAAAACAGTATCTATTGAATATTTCTCATATGAAATATACAACCAGAAGGAAAATGATTCATTTTCGTGAAAACAAATAAACACATTATTTGATTTGATATTCTGAAACAGTTTTAAAAATTTTTTAAAAAGCCCTTTTTGTTTGTGAAAATAAAACATACATCACTAAGAATTTTTTAAAAACAAGCTTTTAATATGTATTCTGTTTTTATGGAATTTAAACAGCTATTGAGGAAAGATCCAAAATAAATAAAGTTCCATAATAATATATCTCCTGTGTCTGCACTTAGGCATTCTGGAAAATATTTAAAGAAAGATTACAATGACAGTTTTTTACGCTTGACTTTGTAAGATATATAACTTACAGTGGAGTCATATAAAAATATCAAGAAGATATTCATAACAATCAGAAGGAAATGTGAAAATTCCACCTGGTGCATAAAATCACAAGATTATAAAGGGATTACCCTAACATAACACTCAGGAAAAATCCCTCATCAAAATGAGATATTGCTGCACCATAAAATTTAATCAACCACAATTACTGAGTAAAATTCTAATTATACTTAAGTCAAAGGAAAGAAAAACAGCCTTCAAGACTATTTCTAGAAGTATATGGTGTTCATAATCAGGATGAAAATACTGTTTCTCTGAATAAAAATCTAAAAATGAAATTGGGTTGCATTATAACTCTTTTATTAGTGATTGTTAATAAAAATATATGACCAAAAAAGTCAATATTGATGGCACAGACATGAGGAAACACAGCATAATTTTGTATAATGTGGTCTGAAGTAAATCATAATCTATATAGGGAACTGTAATAAAATGTTTGGCTAGTGGGGATGTTATTTAGCTTTAAATATTCAGTAATTTTTAGCAATTTACCTAATTTAAATATAAATTAATTGTAAGAAAGCTTAACTATAAGCTGGAGAAATAGACAGTGAATCTATTATGTAGAAAGTAACCACAGTGGGGTGCCTGGGTGGCTCAGTCGTTAAGCGTCTGCCTTCGGCTCAGGTCATGATCCCAGGGTCCTGGGATCGAGCCCCACATCAAGCCCCACAACGAGCCCCACATCGGGCTCCCTGCTCAGCGGGAAGCCTGCTTCTCCCTCTCCCACTCTGCCGGCTTGTGTTCCCTCTCTCGCTGTGTCTCTCTCTGTCAAATGAATAAATAAAATCTTTAAAAAAAGAAAGAAAGTAACCACAGTAAAAATGAAATGACCTGTTTCTTATCTTTTATCAGCTAAATGGTATTTATATGTGCAATCTCCATGTGGTAAAGTGTTATGCCTTATAAGGATAATTCAGTTTCCTTTACTATAGAAGCTAAATGGACATAAAAAGTTAAGCTGAATTTTTTCATTCTTGGAGACAAAGGATTATTAGATACTATGTTTATTTTTTTAAGATTTTATTATTTATTTATTTATTTGAGAAAGAGAGGAAATGGGGGAAGGGCCATGGGGGACAGAGAGAATCTCAAGCAGACTCCCTGCTGAGCATGGAGCTGACTCAGCTGTCTCAGGACCCTGAGATTGTGACCTGAGCCAAAATCAAGAGTGGGATGCTTAACTAATTGAACCACCCAGGTGCCCCTATGCTTATTTATTTTTTAGTAAATATGGCTTGAGTGACTAGAAAAACTATAAAATGCTTGTTACTTACATAAATATTTTAAAGGGGGTACCTTTTCCTTATAAGGAGACAAACCTTTGTACAAGAGACATTCTTGTGAAATCTCTGCAAGAAGAGAGTGCAAGATTTAGGGTCATTTATCTAGGAAACATCAATAATGATGAAAATAACCCCAGTTGCAGGTGCATATGAATTCTTTAGAAATTTTTCAAGTGTACACTTCAAGAACTTAGCACACATGAATTGGGGATATAAAACCTGAAAGACTCAAATATGTAATATCCAATTGGTGAGAAGCTCAAATAATTGTCGTGATGGCCTAAATGATCTCAGAGTGTAGTCATGATAGCCTCACAGAGGGGAACATAGATTTTTCAGAAAGTTCAAGCTTATAAGACAGTTACTTCATGTGAAATGTGTCACACTTAGCCTGGAGAACAGGAAGTACTCACAGAATAAATGAAAAGAGAAATATTAGATGAGTAATACAGGGATTATTAATGCCCATTTCTTTGTGTTTTTCCTTCATAATTTTCTCACTAGTAGATATGTCACATCCCTCATCATACCATTAATGTGCTACATTAGCCTCTTTATCACAAAAATGTTTGGGATTTGGAGAATTTCACATTTAAAATCTAGCCAGGATGTTTATCATCATACACTAAGTCACAATTCAGCCCTTGTCTTTTTTGTTATTGTGAAAGCTCTGATGAATAGAATAATGGTTTTATCTTCTCTTATTAAACTGGCAGGTGGGTATATTATACTCAGTGTACACTATGAATAATGTCATTTATAGTTTCACTTTCAATAATAGTGTTGAAACCAAGTGCATTAATTCATGAGAATTGAGTAAGACAATTATGAATAAATTGTTTTTCAATCTGATAGAAGGAACATGTCCTTAGAACAGGCAGTTTTAGTCTAAATTCCAGGTATTTTCATTTAAAACGATCTTCTGATTCCCATTTCTTTTCTATTGTAGGATATAGTCTGTCATTTTGTTTTTTTTTAACCTAGTAGTAACACTACTCCTGTTCTAGGAACAGAACACTAATTCTCCTTTACACACAGTGTTGTTGGGAATGTCTTCTCCAAGATTATATATCTGATTGGCACTGCCAAACAGAAATCACTTTCCCTAGCCAAGGTGTGGTCGAGTTATCTCTCTTGGGAATATGAACTTTGAGCCAAATGTAGACACAAGAACAATCATGTTGTTTCAATGAGCTTATCCAGTGGTTCCTGATACTGAGATCTCAAGAGCCATTCTAGCTCCTATCCTCCCCAAAACCTAGTTCTTCAACTTTTTCTTTTATTTTATGACATAATCTATTTCCTTCCAATGATTCCTTTTTGCTGGATTTAGCCAGAGTCTATTTACTTTGCTTTCAAATAAAGAAATTTAAGTTTCATCATTATTACATACATTCATTATCACCCCATTTACTATTCTTTCATTAATTCACTCATTCATCTAATAAATATACATTGTGAAGCAGGGTGTCTGATATGCAATTAGGAAAACATACTTCCTCCCTTAAGGAATTTGACATCTGATGAGATAGACTAGACCAGATAGCAAATATTTTAGGCTTTGTGGGCCATATTATCTCTGTTGCAGCTACTCTGAAGGTGTAGTACAAAAGCAGTAATAGACAATATGTAAATGAAATGGAGGGGATGTGTTAAAATAAAACTTTATTTAAAGACACTGAAATGATATGCGTATTTCATAAAATTTTTATATTCTTGAAATATTTTTTAAAAATTTTTACTAAAAAAATTAAGAAACATTCTTAGTTTGTGAAATAGGTGGTGTAGTATATGTTGCTGATTCCTGAGATGCACAGAAAAAGAAAACAGTTACTTGTAAGCAGTAGAGTTAAGTAGTTGAGTAGTTGAGTAAGGAAGGCTGTTTTACTAGGAAATACAAGGTAACATGGAGTTGTAGAGATATGACCATAACTCAGTATTTGAAGGAAGAAAAAATGGGGAAAGCCTCCTCAAGGAATTGCATTAAGCTTTAGAGAGTAGGAATTCCTAGAGAGTAGGAATAAGCTCACAAAAGAGGAGACACAGTGTTCAAATCAGGGAGAACAGCAATTACGAATGCTCACAGGAAAGGCAAAGAATTGCAATCTAACGTGGCTGGGCACATGTCCTGGAGAGTGTGAGAGAAGGAAGTAGTTGGAAGAGGGGCCTGGAAAGTAAAGCTAGAGTCTTAAGAATGGCCTTGGCACTTAGTTTTCCTGTAGGGATACTGAACATGTCCTTATGACACAAGCAAAAAGAAGTAATTCCAGGATGACTAGTAGGGGAAGATAACCTTTGAAGGACAGCTATTAAGAATTAGTCATTATAGGGCACCTGGGTGGCTCAGTTGGTTAAGCGTCCAATTCTTGATTTTGGCTCGGGTCATGATCTCAGGGTCTTGAGATCAAGCCCCCGTTGGGCTCCGCACTCAGCAGGGTGTCTGCTGGAGATTCTCTTTCCCTCTCCCTCTCCCTGCCCACTTTCACACGTTCATTTACTCTCTTTCTAAAATAAATAAACAAATCTTTAAACAAAAAAGAATTAGTCATTGTAAGATTGAAGGCATGTTGTTATATTTCCTAACATTTTATGTTTTCATTTTATGTGCTATTTATTTTAAATTCTTATGGGAAAGAACATAGAACAATTTTCAGTTACTCTAAAATTTTAATTTGGACCGATTTGTAACTAGGTTTAAGTGTTTTGGATTTCAATTTAAGAGCAATGGGGAATCACTGAAAGCGTTTAAGCAGGAAAAACATGATATAATCTTCGTTTTTGAAACATGACTCTGGTTTTAATATGGATATGACTTAAAGGACTGTGACCTTCCAGTAGAGAGATGATGATGGTCTAAAATAAAGGAATGATGATGGAAATGGAGAGAAATGGATCCACATCCAGTGTATTAAATAGAGATTAGAAAACCCTTAGGAACTCACTGATAAGAAGAGTAATTATGAGGATAGAAGCAGGGATGACTGCTGGGTTTCTGACCGGCACAAACTCTATGGCCATCTTCACTACATAGGGAACATAAGAGGAAGGAAAGCAGATTTTGCAGGGAAAGAGTTTGGATTTGACATATTGAGGCTGGCGTGCTTTTGGACTTTCCGAAAGAGATCTGGATTACTGCATTTGCTGTATAACACAGTGTTTTGGAAATTCAGTATAATTAAATGTTCTAAACTCATATAATGTGTCAGGCATTTTGCTGATATCTTTGCATGCATTTTTCATTAATCTTCACAAAACTTACAGACTTACGATTATTTTTTTTTTTAAAGATTTTTATTTATTTATTTGAGAGAGAGCACATGAGAGGGGGGAGGGTCAGAGGGAGAAGCAGACTCCCTGCTGAGCAGGGAGCCTGATGTGGGACTCAATCCCAGGACTCCAGGATCATGACCTGAGCTGAAGGCGGTCGCTTAACCAACTGAGCCACCCAGGCGCCCTAGACTTACGATTATTACTGTTATTATTATTGCTACATTATTAGTGAGAAACTGAAGGTTTTATAGGTTATGTAACTTGTTAAAATTTTTGGAGTTAGAAGTAGATGGCAAAGGTGTGATTTGGGCATCGGATTTGTTCGTTTCAAGAAGCAACACTCTTAATTACTTTGCTGATTCAAACAAGTGTAATAGGAGAAATGGTTACTTTCCAGGTTGAAGTAAGTAATTCAGGGAAGAGAAGTCAGGCAAGATCTTCTTATTTCAGAAAGACAATTAGAAAAATGATAGTGATTTCGTTTGCCAAGTGTTTTAAACATCTCCAGTAAGTGACAAATAGTAGAATAATTGACTATAAATGTTATTCCTGTAAATCTACCTAAACTTTATCAGTTTAGATCCTATGAAATTTCAATGTGCTTGTGGGTCCTTTTACGCATTGTTCAGGAATTTGCCCAAATTAGCTGGTATTACCTAATAGACTTTCTCAACACAAATCATGACTGGTAATAGTTCTTTTGACCACTGTGGGCACCTAATTCAACACCAGTAGTTAATACTAAGTGTAGCAAGTATATGACATAATGACGATGGAGTATGTATAAGGATTATGTCCTCTTGGGTTAGTATGGCAGGCCAGCTTAGACCAAGATTTTCCTTTAGAAACAAGAGCATGTATTTAAACATAGCAAGAGGCAAATAACAATCTCTCTTTTCTTTGCCATCAAAATTGAAACAGAATGTGTTGGATGCTAGGAACTACATTAATGTATAAATTTTACAGAATACACTCTTCTCCCCTTTCTGCCCACTAATATAATTTATAATGCAGTAATAGCCATCATTTCTTAAAGATGTGATGCCCATAAAAGCTCCCCATCTTCTTCTCTCTGTAGACACTTTAGAATGATCTGTGCCATTAGGTAACAGGTAGCTTTTTTGTTACATATATTTCACACAGTGAATGATATGACTAAGTGGAGAACTTGCACACCTCAATTTTGACTAATGCATAAAGGAGCTATCGGAACTAAAAATCAAATACGAAATTCCTTCTCCATCAAGAAAAAAAATAGCAATTTAACAAATGAGGAGAATCATAACTTCCTTCTACATCAGGGTTTCTCAATTTTGAAATTATTAATAGTATTTTGGACTGAGCAATTCTTTGTTGTGGAGGCCCTAACAAGATTAAATAGCATCACTGGATTCCACTCACTAGATTCCAGTAGTGCCTATTCCATCATGACCATCAAAAATGTCTCCAGATATTGCCAAACATCCCCCATGGGGCAAAATTATTCCTGGTTAAGAACTACTGCTTGATATAAAATGTCCTAAATCATAAGAGTGCCCCTAATGTATTTATACTTTTGCCTCATTTATTAACATTATCTAATCAATTCATAAGAACACATAGAATATTTATGGGACATATTTTGTAGGTGAATAGGACGGAATTAGTGAATATAAGATATAACAATTCTATCAGCCTAGATTAAGATACTGGGAATTCTGTCACATGAAATTTTGACAGGTATATTTGATTTAATACAATTACTTTTGAGAATTTTTCCACTCTGCAGGAAAATTAACCTTGAAGTGGATAAGGTTAGAAGATACATGTATGAGAAGTGAAGGAACAATAAAAATAAAAAAAGGAACAGAAATTTAACAGAAGTTTAAAAGAATTACCATGCAAAAGAAAAAGGAAAATAATTGGAAGTTGGAGAATGCAATTCTCAAAGGTCTTCTTCCAAGAAACAGTGGTCTCTGAGCTCACTTCAGAGAAAATTTAAGTCACATGTGGTGGAACTGACTGTTTAGGTTTTGCACAGATTGATTGTTCTATTCTGCATCAGACAGGAAAATTTTGCAATCTTGTTGAATAATTAGAACACTCTGAGTAAAGCAGTAAAACTTTACTAAAATAAGAAAAATTGCCTAACATGTGAGACAATTTTAATTCAAAATGTAAAAAACTCTCTGCAAAAACTATTTACCATGAAAACAACCTCAAATTCTGCATAGATTGTTGTGTTTTCTGTGTGTGTGTGATTTAAGAGAGTAGTTGGAATGATCACAATTTTTAGCAGACTAGAAATAAATTAAAACTGTTATCACAGTTTTAAATTCTCAAATGAATGCCTGCATTTCAAGGAACAAAATGCAGTAGATATAGGATGTCATTGTGTTGAAGTATTTAATAAAGGCATATTAATTTCAAACATGCTTTTACTTGTGTCCGAAAGTTTTCCATGATGGTTTTGGAACAACTGAAAAGAATTTTTACCTGAACATGATTTAATCTTCATTATTAAAAGCCACTAACAGAGACACTTTTGTAGATTGCAGTAAATTCAGTTCTAAAATTGGAGATTGACAACATCCCGTGAGCAAGGAATAAGCCAGAAACACTCATTACTTCACTTGTACCTTCATAAAAGATCTATTACTTTTTAATTGTATCTTTGTACATTATTTTGATTTTATTTAAAAGATTGAATATATGTATTTGAAAAGATAAGTTAAAGTTAATAAATAATAGCCTACCATTTTAGTATTATATACTCATAATCATGGCATAAAGAACACTTTCATATGTCATCTGCTATAACTCTCACCAGTTAACTTACCAAACTAGCAAAAAAAAATTTATTGCTATTTTGCAGAGGCAAAATGTTAGGGTTGGCTATATGAAATGATCATTTAGAGTTCATAATTAGAAAAATTTGAGGCTCGAGGGGCACCTGGGTGGCTCAGTCATTAAGCGTCTGCCTTTGGCTCAGGTCATGATCCCAGGGTCCTGGGATCGAGTCCCACATCGGGCTCCCTGCTTGGCGGGAAGCCTGCTTCTCCCTCTCCCACTCCCCCTGCTTCTGTTCCCTCTCTTGCTGTGTCTCTCTCTGTCAAATAAATAAAATAAAATCTTTTTTTTTTTAAAAAAAAAGGAAGAAAAATTTGAGGCTCGAATCCAAAGCAAGTAAGCAACCTCTCAATATGTTGAAATTTATAGATAAAGTGACACAAATGTTAGTGTAACTCTACTTTGTCCTTAGCAAGCTTTACAAAGCCTGTTTCAGATAAGTTTCATGATATAATACACCTGTCATATTTAAATTTCTGTCTATGCTTTCCAGCATGCTTTTGTTTTTATATAAAATATCTCCTCTCCTCTCTGACCTTATTTGTCTACTCACCTTTCCAGACACACATAGATTGCAGGATCACTATAAACATTTTTGAATAATAGTTTAGAAATATCTGTCCACTCACTTTCTAGAGCTTTTTAGAGTCATCACATTTGATATGCACCTAATTACATTGTATACTGTGTTCTTTGTTGTCAGTTTAAGTCTGTTTTTCTTATCTCCTCAACTGTATTGTAATTTATTTATTTATTTTTAACTAACTGTATTGTAATTTGTTTGAAAAAGGGATATATATGTTCATCATTATTCTATATCTCAAAGAGTGAATTGAATCATATCTGTATATGTATATATATAATGATTAATTTTATACTGGTCTTTAGTTCTATATTAATATTTTGATGATAAAATTCTATGTTCATCAGTTATTTATTGACATAAATTATTTTAAGCCTTGTGGGCTGGCTACCTTTGTTACTCTTATTAACCTCATCTTGGTGATAGGTTATATATATACACACACTCATTCTCCTTCTCTCTCTCTCTTTCTCTCTCTCTCACAAACACACACACACACACACACACACACAGAAATATCATGCCCAAGCCCGTGTCCTCAGGAACTTGTTTTCTTGTCATTGGCCATAGGATCACTCTTCTTTCCTCTTAATTAATGTTACCTTTCAATGGAAATTATGCCTTGAGCATATTTATAAAATGTGTGTCTTATGAGGATTTAAAAATTATGATAATGAAAATGATCTTGGATATTTCAAAAGTAAGATGCAGAAACTATTTTTGTCAGGCAAGTCTTTGCTTACCACCAAATTATACTACATTATTGTTTCAACTTCAATGTCTAGAACACACTTTCTAGGTTAAAGTTGGAATATATATATATATATGTGTGTGTGTGTGTGTGTGTCTATATATCTATATCTATCTCAATATACTCCAACAAACTTCTGAAGAAAATATAGGAATTTTTTTCTAATTTTCAAAGCACAAGATTATATATGCTCATAAAGAATGCCCAAGCTAATTTCTAACTACCTAGATAATGATATATATGACACTTGGGGTTTTATTCAGAAGATTGCCTGTCATTCTCCAGAAATGATAATTACTATTTTACTAATACAAAATACATTCTCATTTATTGAGTCCTTTCAGGGAATATAATACTATTTGTAGAAAGAAGCAAATTAAAAACAATCTTGTTCTTATGGGCGCCTGGGTGGCTCAGATGGTTAAGCGTCTGCCTTCGGCTCAGGTCATGATCCCAGGGTCCTGGGATCGAGTCCCGCCTCGGGCTCTCTGCTCCTTGGGAGCCTGCTTCTCCCTCTGCCTCTCTTTCTCTCTGTCTCTCATGAATAAATAAATAAAAATCTTAAAAAAAAAAACAATCTTGTTCTACTTTATATTATAAATAGCTTTCCTAATAAATAATATACACATAATATTTAAAGGACCATAAATGAAGGATTCCTTTTAAAAAAAATTTATTGACTCGGCAGTCGAGTCGTTGCTTTGGCCAGACCAGGATGTGTGGCCCGCTGCGCCCTGTCTTTGCACCTGTCACTCCCGCCCGCAGTATGGCCCACAAGCAGATCTACTACTCGGACAAGTACTTCGACAAGCACTATGAGTACCGGCATGTCATGTTACCCAGAGAACTTTCCAAACAAGTCCTGAAAACCTATCTGATGTCTGAAGAGGAGTGGAGGAGACTTGGTGTCCAACAGAGTCTAGGCTGGGTTCATTACATGATTCATGAGCCAGAACCACATATTCTTTTCTTTAGACGACCTCTTCCAAAAGAGCAACAAAAATGAAGTCTGTCTGGGGTCGTCAATTAAATCTTTTTCAAATTTAATGTATATGTGTATATAAGTTAGTATTCAGTGAATACTTGAAAAATGTACAAATTGTTGATCCATACCTGTGCATGAGCTGTATTCTTCACAGCAACAGAGCTCAGTTAAATGCAACTGCAAATAGGTTACTATAAGGTGTTTAAGATAAAATTTCTTCTAGTTGGTTTTTCTCTTAATATAATTGTCTGTTTGACTTTACATGTTACTTTTGTTAAATAAAGTTTGTATGTTGCATTTATAGAAATAAATAAATAAATTGTCTCTGACTTTGGTCTCTAACTTATACATAGTCTTTTAACCATAAGTCGTTCTATTAATGGAAATGAAAAAACATGTTTTAAATTTTATATGAATGATTACTTTTCTTTTTGGATTGTTACAGTAATATATATTCATAAAGTAACTAGAAGTGAATACATATTCATATAAATAAACTACTGTTTAGATGAATAAATGGGGATAAGGAACAAATTTTCCTTAAAGAATAGTCTCAAATTTTATATATATACTCATATACTCATATATGTGCATATGTATATATACACATCTATAATAGGACCCAGATATAGATACATCCACATGCAAAAAAATAATAATTTCATACTTGGAGTTCCAAACCAATACTACGTTGCTTATTGTATTGTTAAAATTATCCCAGTTTTGGTTGTTGAGAGCTTTTACAAACTGACTCCTATGCTGCTTCAACATACCCCCATACATTTTTTTTTTTTTTTAGCTGTTTGGCTTTTGTTGTTGCTGTTGTTGTTGTTGTTGTTGTTTACTTTCTGGCACTACCAGCATGATGTGCCTTAGTGCTAGAAACAGCCATTTCTTCAAGCAGACCCAATTTCTTTCATTGGAAAATGGTACCTATTGCCTTTGAACATTGGTAAAAATTATTTTTGTTTTTTAAGATTTTATACTCAAGGGGCGCCTGGGTGGCTCAGTTGGTTAAGCGACTGCCTTCGGCTCAGGTCATGATCCTGGAGTCCCGAGATCGAGTCCCGCATTGGGCTCCCTGCTCAGCGGGGAGTCTGCTTCTCCCTCTGACCCTTCTCCCTCTCATGCTCTCTGTATCTCATTCTCTCTGTCTCAAATAAATAAATAAAATCTTTAAAAAAAAAAAAAAAGATTTTATACTCAAGTAATCTCTATACCCAATGTGTGGCTTGAACTCACAACCCCAAGAGCAAGAGTTGCATGCTTTACCAACTGAGCCAGCCAGGTGTCCCTGAACACTGATAAAAATTATTAAATTATTACAAAATTAAAATTATTTCAGAATTCCATTATTCTAGAACAAACCTAAAATTATTACAGAATTTTTTATTTTAAATCAGCTGGCTACCTGTGTTTGGAAGCTAGACAAATGAGATTAGATGTGCTAGGTGCTGTTCTACTAGTCCTAGACATCACTGATTATATTCAGATATATTCTTAAGAAGTGAGTAAGCACTCAGAGACTAGAGATTGTCTTTTGGGGGCCAAATCTTAGCTCTGTGACTTATTTTGGCAAATTTCTCTTTTCCTCTCTTCCTCATCTACAAAATGTCTCTATTAGAGGGCTACTGTGAGAATCAATTGAGACAGACCAAGAACAGTGCTTAGTACAGAGTAAATGTCTAATAAATGTCATCATTGTTGTTATTGAATCTTTACAAATAAGTGTTATTTCTTCTGTGCTTGACACCCATTATATTTTTTAATTATTTGTGAAAGGAACAATACTTTTCAAACCTAATACTTTCTCCAGTTATATCTTGTGCTTGTATTTAGGTTTTTGTATAGTGTTTATGCTTGAAATGAGTTCCCCATTCAGCAAGCAGCACCATGAGTTTCCTTCAGAGTAATAAAATTAGGGGTGTCCTATTTTCACAGGGCTCCTGATTAGGCTAACTCTCCCTGGAGGGAATTGCGGCTCTCCCAATGCCTTGGATTCTCTTTGTTGAGTCAGCTGACTACCAGGGCCTTCTGTCTCAGCTCAGAGCAGACAAGGGGCCCTAACTGGCAGATTCAGCACTCTGATCCCTTGTATTTGATGATTTTTTTAAAATTTCTGTAATTATGGCATTTTCCCCTGATAATTTATTCTCTATTGATACAGATTATAAGAAATTCTTGGTTTTTTTTAAATATTTTATTTATTTGATAGAGAGAGAGATAGCGAGAGCAGGAACACAAGCAGGGGGAGTGGGAGAGGGAGAAGCAGGCTTCCCACGGAGCAGGGAGTCTGATGTGGGGCCTCGATCCCAGGATTCTGGGATCATGACGTGAGCCGAAGGCAGACAGTTAACGACTGAGCCATCCAGGCACCCCGTTATTGGTTTTTTTTTTTATAGATTTAATTCATTTACTTCAGAAATTTTCTATCAACATATCCCCTGCTATTCACACAGAACTGTAGTGTTACATCTCATCTTGAATTCATGCCATGTGGTCTATGATAGAATGGGCAGCATGCTGATTCAGTCATGTTTTTAAAATGGGCAAGTGCCTACAAGTTGTGATACTTCCAAATTCCAGGATAAACCTGACATAGAGCCAAGCTATGTTGGATTCTGTAATTTAACAACTGTTACTTGAATGCAGTGAATTTTTCATTTTAGGGTTCCTCAAGTATACAGATATATGTATAATGTGTGTGTTTATATTCATGTAAACATCAGAAGCAACTGAAAATAAATATTTAACCTTTTAAATTATAAGTTCTATATAAAAGCTGTGGGCAATAATATTTTTTATAATGACCTCATTGCAATTATGTTTTAATGACCATTGTATTAGTTTTCTATTGCTGCATAACAAATTACTTCAAATAATGCTTAAGACATAAATTTATTATCTTGCTGTTTGCATGAGTCAGGAGTCTAGGCATCTTAGTTGTGTCCTCTTCTCAGATGTTGCAAGGATGAATGAAGGTGTTGGCCAGTGGTTACATCCTCATTTGAAACTTGGGGTCCTCTTCTAAGCTTATTCAAGTTCCTGGCACAATTCAATTCCTTGTATTTGTAGGACTGAGGCCCTCAGCTTCTAGAAGCTGTCTTCTACATAGGTGGTTTAAAAAGTGGCTTTTGTTTCTTTAAGGCCAGTGACAAGCATCTCTGCTACTTCAAGTCTCTCATAAAATGCCTGGATTCTCTTTTAAAGAGCTCACGTGGTTAGGTCATATGCACCCAGGGTAATCTTCTTTTGATTAGAGACTTTAATTATATCTCTAAAAATGTCTTTACTTTCTATCGTATTCTACTGGTTAAAATAAGGAAAAGATAGAGAGTATCTACAAAGAGGGAAAGATAGAGAATATCTACAAAAAAGTCTACAGCTAACATCATACTTAATGGTGACAAACTCAAAGCTTTCCTGCCCAGATCAGGTACAAGACAAGGATGTCCCCTCTCACCACTACTTTTCAATATTATCCTGGAAGTTCTAGCTAAAGCAATAAGATGATAAAGGAAAAAGACACAGATTGGGAAAGCTGAAACAAAACTCCCTTTGTTTGCAGATGACATGATCATCTATGTAGAGCTGAAAGAATTGACAAAAGAAATTCTGGAATTAATAAGTGATTATAGTAAGGTTGCAAAACACAAGGTTAATATGCAAAAGTCAATCACTTTCTTATATACCAGGAATGAACAAATGGAATTTGAAATAAAAAATACAATACTATTTATATTAGCAACCCAAAACATTGAAATACTTAGGTATAAGTCCAACAAAATACATACATGATCTATATGAGGAAAACGATCATACTCTAATGAACAAAATCAAAGAACTAAATAGATGTAAAGATATTCCATATTCATAGATAGAAAGACTCAATATTGCCAAGATGTCAGTTCTTCCCAAATTGATTTATAGATTCAGTGCAATCCCAGTCAAAATCCTAGCAAGTTTTTGGTGGATATTGACTAAATGATTATAAAGTTTATATGAGAGAAAAAGATCCAGACTAGCTAACACAATTGTAGAAGAACACAATCAGAGGACGACTATCTAAATTCAGGACTTAAAATAAAGCTATGGCTGTGAATTGTGCAAGACTGTTGAATCTCAGATCTGTACCTTTGAAACAAATAATGCAATATATGTTAAGAAAAAAAAAAGAAGAAGAAG
>NC_138373.1:129453991-129545401 GCF_054177405.1 Leptonychotes weddellii
TTTTTTTTTTAAAGATTTTATTTATTTATTTGACAGAGAGAGAGTTAGCGAGAGCAGGAACAGAAGAAGGGGGGGTGCGAGAGGGAGAAGCAGGCTCCCCGCCGAGCAGGGAGCCTGATGTGGGGCTCGATCCCAGGACCCTGGGATCATGACCTGAGCCGAAGGCAGATGCTTAACGGCTGAGCCACCCAGGCGCCCCCCAAATGTATAGAATTTTTAAACCTCAATAGTAAGAAAACCCAGTTAAAAAATGGGCAAGAGGTCTAAATAGACACCTCATCAAAGAAGACATACAGATGGCAAATAAGCACATGAAAAGATGCTCCACATCATATGTCATTAGGGAAATCCAAGCTAAAACAACAATGAGATACCAATACACACCTATTAGGATGACCAAAATCCAGAGCACTGACAACACTAAATGCTATAAGGATGTGCAACAAAAGGAACCCTCATTCATTGCTGGTAGGAATACAAAGTGGTACATCCACCTTGGAAGACAGTGTGGCAGTTTCTTACAAAACTAAACATACTTTTACCATATGATCCAGCAATCACACTCCTTGGTGTTTACTCAAAGGGGATGAAAGCTTACATCTGCACAAATCCTGGTACACAGATGTTTATAGCAGCTTTATTCATAATTGCCAAACCTTGGAAGCAACCAAGATGACCTTCAGTGGGTGAATGGATAAATAAGCTCTGTTACATCTAGACAATGGAATATTATTCAACACTAAAAAGAAATAACCTATCAAGCATGAAAAGAAATGGAAGAAACTTAAATACATATTACTAAGTGAAAAAAGCCAGTGTGAAAAGGGTATATACTGCAGGTTGCCAACCATAATATATTCTTGAAAAGGGAAAACTACAGAGACAGAAAAAAAGGTCAGTAGTTGTCAGAAGTTGGGGTAGAGACCAGAGGCATGAATAGGTGAGACACAGAGGATTTTTTAGGGCAGTGAAAATACTCCTCTAGTTACTATAATAGGTACATGGCATTATACATTTGTTTAACCAATCGAGTGAACCCCATGTAAACTATGGTCTTCTTGTGATAATGATATGTCATCAATTTTAACAAATGTATCACTCTGGCGGGGGATTTGTTAATGGGGGATGTTACATATGTGTGAAGGCAGGGAGTAGATGATAAATCTCTGCAGCTTTTCCTCAATTTTTCTGTGAACCTAAAACTCCAAAACAACAACAACAAGAACAAAAACAGTCTCAGTGATCTTGGATTCTGCCTACTTGTATAAATTCATACAACCTAACAGACCTCCCTTTTTGTGCCTTACTTTATCTAACTGTCACGCAAAACCACCCTTTCACTCTGCTGATCTACTTTGTATAGTAGGGAAGGAAGAAAACAGCTGAAGACTAGTTTCTCTTAAAATGAAATACAAGCTGTGAGTACTCAATATTTTTTTCCAGTATAAATTTTCTATTCCCATCATAGAATTCAATGAATTCAAATATATATAATTATACTATACCCAGAACATTCCATAATGATGATCAAATAAATGATCCACCTTCACTTTTTATAATCTAAGTGTTACTTGCCATTTTCTTCACACAATGAGCTAAGAAATGCAAGGAAAAAATGTGCCTTATTTGACATTTAAAAAAATTAATAATATATAAATAGACTTGCTAAAACAAATTTTGATCCTAGTTAGTTATGTCCTTAGAAAGCAAAGTAATTAACCTTTTTAACTTGAGTGTATCGAGATACTACGAAAAGTCATCTTTTTAAAAGTACAGGAACTCTAAAACTTCCACTGCCTTTGGCTCAGGTCATGATCCTGGAGTCCCTGGATTGAGTCCCGCATCGGGCTCCCTGCTCAGCAGGGAGTCTGCTTCTCCCTCTGACCCTCTCCCCTCTCATGTGCTCTTTCTCATTCTCTCTCTCTCAAATAAATAAATAAAATCTTTAAAAAAAAGTGGCTTATTTAAAAAAAGAAATGGCTGTTTAAAGATATTATGAAAATAAGTTATTCTTTTCTATACTTTGATTCTCAGGGGGAAATATTAAAAGAAAATAAAAACCTTCTTTACATAGAATATGACATTTAAGATTGTTATCCCCATATATATATAACCTTTAATTTCTATGAACAACTTTCATCAGGTGAGTAGTTATTTTTAAAATATAGCTGTTCTTGAAATAAATTCTATCTTGTTTACTGCCAATCTATTTTTAATGACATCTTTTCTTTCTCTAGTCCAGTATATTTTGGCTATATATATATATATATAATTCTTTTCTAATTTTCAGTGTTGCTCTTTTCTTCACCTATGGCAATGTTTTGCAATGGAATTGGCATTTTCATTTATTTTTCTTTTAAAAAAATGCCGTTGTTACAAAATGCTAAATTTTATTGATATTAGCAATAGCAAATAATAAAAAACAGAATCTTGAAAACCAACTTTTAATTTAACAGAATCAGAACCTAAAGACTAAAACTTGTCTCAGTATCTAGGGACATTGAGGAACATACTCATCAGGATTCTATATAATCAAAGATATTTTTTTTGAAAAATGTAGAAAATATTATATTTTCATTTCTGTTTCTTTATTTCATTTGGTCCTGCTATAGGCAAAAGTGAAAGCATGCTGTGAAAGCACTTTAAAGCATATAGTACAGTTATGGGTTGGATTTTGTCCCCCAAAATTTGTGTGTTAAAGTCCTAACTTCCCGGGTCCCTTACAATGTGAGCTTATTTGGCAATAGGTCTTTACAGAGGTAATCAAGTGAAAATTAAGTCATAGGATGAGCCCTAATCCAATATGATTGGTGTCCTTTTAAAAGGGAAATTTGGACACAGAGAAATGCATAGAGGAAATATGATGTGAAGAGACATCACACTTCACAGCAAAAAGATGGCCATCTACAAGCCTAGGACAGAGGCTTGGAACAGATTCTCTCTCACAGCCCTCAGAGGGAACCACCCTCCCAACGCCTTGTTCTCAGAGGGAACCACCCTCCCAACCCCTTACCCTCAGTCTTCTAGCCTCCAGAGCCATGAGACAATACATTTCTGTTGTTTAATCCACTCAGTTTGGGGTGCTTTGTTACGGCAACCCTAGGAAACTAATACAAGTACTTTAAAACTGCATTTTCTTGTGCTTATTAGTATTGTCTTGTGGTTATTAGTAATAATAGTAGCTTCTGGAAACCAGAAACAAGAGACAAGACTGGTATTGTCCAATGAGGGGTAGTCTTCTCTTTTACTTTTATCATCATTTATTGATCATGTCCTACATTCCATCAGCTATCATGAGTTTTGATGCCTTCATGAAGAAATAGTGTGTTAGCCTTGTGGTTAAAAGCTCATATTTGGAGGTAGACCCCCTGATTCCATGAAATTAAATTATGATTCCATTATTTACTAGCTGTGTGTTTTTATGCAGTTTACTTTATCTGTATTCATATATGCCCATATAAGTTGTGGGGCCTAGTGCAAAGTGATAATATGGGTCACCCTGTGAAACAAGAAAGAAAGAAGTATTGTTAAAAATTCTAAAATTGAAAACTTTATTTTTAAAAATATTTTATAACATATAAAATGTAATGGGGCTAATAGTGATAATGGATAACATCATAAAGTTACAAACTGTAAAAAAGGTCTTATTTTTTTATATATTACAACAAATAATAATATTTCATTGTGGCATCCTGCTTCGTCATAAGATTAGTCTGACTCACTTTTCTGCAAATTCATTTATTAGGTTATTATTTAATAAAAATTTTACGTTTGCAAGAACTTAATTTTTCAACAATTTATTTGAAAATGATGTCAGTTACTATTGGCAAATGTAAGATCACAAATAATTTTTGGTAATTTTTCCTTTTGAAAAAAACCGCCGATGTAACTAATAGAGGAGTTAAGGGTATTTTGTAGACTATATTAACATTGGGATTAATTTCTGATAAATTATTTAGAAATATAACTGTTAGTGGATCTAGAGCTCATGATCCTCATGGAACAACTATTCTAAAAAGGTTTAACTCAATGCAAATCAATTTCACATAATTCTAAATTTAATTTTAAATTTAAGTAGACCCAATGATATTTTAATGTTTCCTTCCACAATTTCTGTAATTTGTAGAGTCAATTTTTTTTAAAGATTTATTTATTTATTTTGAGAGAGCGAGAATGTGAGAGAGAGAGAGAGAGTACATGAGTGGGGGAGGGTCAGAGGGAGAAGCAGGCTCCTTGCTGAGCAGGGAGCCAGATGCGGGACTCGATCCCGGGACTCCAGGATCATGACCTGAGCTGAAGGCAGTCGCTTAACCAACTGAGCCACCCAGGCGCCCCTGTAGAGTCAATTTAAGAACTAATGAATCATTGAACACTACATCAAAAACTAACTATACAGTGGCTAACTGAACATAATAAAAATAAATAAATAAATAAATAAATAAATAAATAAATAAATAAATACAAAAAAAAACACAACCACCAAAAAACAAAAAAACAAAAAAGAAACCAAAAGTAGATGCATGATGTGTGTATAATTCCAAATGCCCATTAATGCAGTGTTTTATATCTGAATCCTCAATCAGGAGGAAAAATTAATTTTAAAATTATTTTCCTCATTAATGATTGATTTATTTAAAGCTTCATATGGATATCAGGCTCTTTTCTGTCTAATACAATGGTCTTTAAACTTAATTTCTATTTTTAATGCTGTGGATATTTGCTTTTGAATATTACCTCAGTTTCCAAAGCTAGATATTCTAAACTCTGAAGAATTCTAATCACTCCTGATAAGCCTTTTTTTTTTTAAGGTTTATTTATTTATTTGAGAGAGAGAGAGAGCCTATGAATGGGGGAGGGGCAGAGGGAGAGGGAGAGAATCTCAAGCAGACTCCCCACTGAGTGCAGAGCCCAATGCAGGGCTCCATCCCATGACCTTGAGATCAAGACCTGAGCCCAAATCAAGACTCAAGACGCTTAACCGACTGTGCCACCCAGGCGCCCCCCACCCCGTAAGCTTTATTAAAATCCCCATATGTACCCTTTTATTTTGTAATAATACACTAACATCATATACAACCTGGGCACCAGCAGTTCTTGTCAGAGAGTTAATATCTGTGCACCTGCCCTGGCGATGGACAGTCAAGCCAACCTTCCAGCACAGGGCCCAGTGCTGCCCACATATGAGGCCTCTTCTGTCTCCTATAGCTATGGCTACTGGGCCACCTTGGCCACCTGAGGATACCCTTAATTGCTCTGAAGCCTGCACGTGTGTGCTGGGCCCCTGACCAATTGCTCAATGCCATGTGCCTGCCAGGCCACGATCCTAAGCTGGAATTGGCATGTACCCCCCAGGCTATCTCCATTGCTCACTCGTACTCCCTTGTCTCACAGATTCACTTAAAGTTCCAAGATAAAATTATTAAGAATTTCAAGTAATGACATCAGAGCCGTAAACCAAGTACAAGGCTCTTCTGAGAGCAAGGCCATTTACACTTGCCCTGTCTGTGTTTGCTTACTAAACTAAAAGATTAGAATAATACCTACTTTGTAGGGTTGGTGATGATACTAAATTAGTTAATATATGTGACAAACTTATTAAAGGGTCTGATTCATAGCAAACACTCAATAGATTTCAGTCCTTGTATTATAATGACATACAGACTCACTGTTTCAAGTGTTCATAGTCCAGTTAGAAAGGCATGTGAACAACTTATTACAAAAATACAATAATAAATACCACTAGGCATTGAGAATATAAAAATGTCCTGTCTACAAGGGATTTATAGAGATGAAACTAATGTACACATACAGTTCAATGTAATTAGTATAGCTTGAACTTCCACTGCGAATGTAGAAAATCTCAAAAGAATGTTACTTCTACTCTAACATTGAAAGGGAAAAAAAAAAAAGATAATCCATAAAATCCTAACTTTTCTGGAACCCGTCAGAAAGACAACTAGGTGAACTGAATTCCAAAGGGTGACAAGCTCCTCCAAAAAGACACTGAACAGGGGCGCCTGGGAGGCACAGTCAGTTGAGCGTCCTACTCTTGGTTTCAGCTCAGGTCGTGCCTCAAGGTTGTAAGATCAAGCCCTCTCTCAGGCCCCAGCTCAGTGTGGAGTCTGTTTCTTACTCTTTCTCTGCCCTTCGCCCCTGCGCTCTCTCTCTCTCTCTCAAGTAAATAAATAAAATCTTAAAAAAAAAAAAAAAAGACACTGAACAAGCAAAGTATTTTGCCTTTGGCAGAATATGGGAGGAAGTAGTGACAGACAGAAACATATGTAAGAAGGAAACAACTGAAATTTTAATGAATTTTGAAAGATTAAATGTCAGTTAGCAAAAGAATTTAAAATCCCTAGAAACTCCAGACACAAAGGTCATCTATACTTTCTCATCATCTTTTTAACATAAGCCTCTATCTTAGGCATATAAGAAAGCTTGGGATCATGAAAGGGATCTGAAGAATCAGCTGCTGGAGGATAAATATGAAATCCAGGCTCTTCTCTCAGGGGAGCAAAGTCCTTCCACTGCTGTGGCAGAGGCAAGACCATGGCCAGAATTTTGTGCTTTTGTCATGCCGCAAAGCAAAACTGCTGGAGGAGGGCAGGACAATCACTTGCCCAAGATCCCCCCATTCTTACAAGACAGGGGGAGATGGAAGGAAAGCTGAGAAAAATCCCACCCTGAAACTGACGTTCAGGGCTTACCTACGAATGAGGTTGCAACAGAGCTGAGAAACCTCTCTGCCCCTCACGAGGTTTGCACCAAATAATAAGCAATGGCAGTCAACTGCTGGTGTAGCTTCAGAAGCACAGAGACCCTCTCTTCTGTCACACCCACGTGAGGCCTGCTCAAAGCTGATGGGGGAGGGGCTGACCCCTCCAGCACGCCATACTGCCCCTTAAGCTTGAGGGAGCCATGGTTCCTCCCCTCAGGCATCCAGAATCCTCTGCACCGATGGCTGGGCCATAGCAGAGAACTGCCATTAGATGGCACCAAATCTCAACCAAGCTCCAGACAGTTGTGGATTACACAGCTGTTAAGCCTGGATGCATCTTGCTAGATGTGCAGCCTAGCCCTAGCCATTTCATTATTTTTGTCATATTACAATTTAATACTATTTTTTTCTTAATTGCCACTTGCCATTGTGACATTGGGTATCCTTTATTCCCCCTTTCTCTGTTTACTAAAACAGTGTATTCTAACTAGGTATGTGACTACTTGGGAGGAAGAGATCACACATAACACACACACACACACACACACACAGAACATTCTAAGATTAAATAAATGTTCTAGCTCAATTTATCAAGAATAAAAATGTTTCTGAAGTACGGGGCACACAGGAAGAGAAGACATATCGCATGTTTTAATGTGGTTCTCTTGATCTTCAGGGATCCTAATGGAACACGGAGCTCCATTGACAACACATGCATGGTAAATATTTGCCAGATCTGGAAAATTCAGTTCTTGCTATATGACAGCTGCCAGGTATCTTAAACATAAAAGTACTTCTCTTTGTAGCAACTTTTTACTTTTAGCAGGCATGGATAATCTTGCCTAAATCAGTTATTACATCAAAGATCTTAAATGGTGATTTGCTACTTATAGATTTAGGCCTTTTTATTTCCTCTCCTTTTATTTTGGTTCCAAGAGAGAAAAATATATAAACATGAATCATCAGCCCCCTGCTTTAGCCTGATATCAAGCTCAGAAGGCCTTAGGAGAGGGAATGAAGAGATGTTTGAGGTGAAAGATTAAAAAAAAAATAGTGAAGAAAAAAAGTCATAGTTACTTGCTTAGTTCCTGGGCCTGAGCCAATTTTCAGATCCATATATATTGATGGAAGAGGTAGCCAGGTCTCTAGAAGGAAGGACCCTGCAACATGTATATCCTGTAATGATTCCCTAGTTAAAAAAATAATTTTAAAAATAAAAAAAATTAAAACCTTTCTCATTATAATTTGATGAATTTCCAACAGGCAAGAGTTTACATTTCTTGTTCTTTTCATCATTGGGAATTGGGTGTCTTAAACCTTAACAGGCATACATTGTGCTTACTACATTTCTTATCCTGACCTCTAACGCTCTATATGAATTTGCTCTCACTTGACCTCTCAACCCCTTCTCCAGTTCTCGTCTGTGATTAGCATAGTACAGATGCACTTGCTCTTTATTCCTCAAGCATATTCAACTTTGCTCAGCACTTCACACAAGATCATCCTGTGATTTGTTCCTTCTTGTCTTTCATTTCTTAGCTTTGGTGTTCTCTCCACAGAGAATCCTTCCCTTTAATGTTAAGTAGCCGCTACCTGTTCTAGATGACAGGATGCTCCTTCAAGTCCATCACAGCACTGGTGATAGGGTGACAGTTATGTTTGCCTTTTCTGTTTTTCCCCAAGAGAATGGAAATTCTAGGAAAGTAGGTATTGTGGCTATCTGTTCCTTGCTATCTCCTGCCACTTAGAACAGATTGAAAACAAGATTTTGAATAAAAGAAACACCTTCAGTTTACGCACTTGTTAAACCTTTATCTCAACCTTTTTATTAGTATTAGGTATAAAATATGGATTTAAAATTGCTTTAAAAATACAATGGACTAGGGCTTTTGCTTCCAGGAGTGGTGGTGGTGATTTGTTTCAACCCCCTGTCCAGAACAGGATTAAGAAAGCGAGTGTGTGTGTGTGTGTGTGTGTGTGTGTGTGTGTGTGTATCATGTTGGGATGCTAACAAGGCAATAACAGGGCCAAATTCCAGAGGAAAAGAAATAAGACCTAGAGATGTGAGTCTGCTATTTGCCTCCACTTTTCCTTTTGTGGGATCTGGCAATTCTGGAAGAGATGATTGAAAGGTTAAGAAGCTGATGAGAGTTTTTGAAAAATACACAAGAATCAAAATTAAAATTGTGTTTGGTGGTTAACAGGGAGCATTGGTAAATCACCCTAGATTTTGATTAAAATCCAAATGGTCTACACCCCTGAAATAAGGGTAAAATAAGAAGTGAGACTTCTAACTTCAATCTCTGCCAGTAGTAAGGTAGTTCTGGTTTGTTGATGACCCGAGCCACTTATAGAAGCAAACACAAATCTGCTTCAGAGGAAATAAAATTCTTTTAGACCTTGAATATCTCTTTACATATTTGTACATTGAACATAGCAAACAATAAAGAGTAATCAGGCAAATGAAAAACAAGAGAAGGGGCGGGGGACAGACTGATGAACACAAACAGCAGTAGTCGACTACAACAAACTACAGCTACAATGGTTTTAGAAAGCATGCATATGTTGAATACCAAATTACCATCTCAACCTCAACCTAAAACTGCACTCTTAATTTTTGCCCCCAAACCTATTCTGCCATGGCCTTCCTTATTGCTCTCAAAGGTAACACCATGTTTCCATAGCTCAGCCCAAGACATTATTGTCATCTTTGACTTCTGGTTAGGAAGCCCTCACTCTTATTTAAAAATACAGGTAAATACATAATCTGACCATTTCTCATCACATCCACAGCTACAAGCTTGTTGCCCTGTTCTCACTGAATTGTCTGGAGTCTCAAGACAGCAGTCAGGGTGATTCTATTAAAGCATACATCAAACCAGATTTTCCTCTGCAACAGTTTACCCTTCTACTCAGGACAAAGGAAGCCTTAAAATGGCTCACAATGTTCTACACCTTTCCAAATCCATGTCAAGGCCTTACAGTTTTATATCTGTACCATAAATTATATATCTCACTGGAATTTTTACTGTAATTCTTGTGCCATAGGATGTCACTTCATGTGTTTTCCTATAATATAGGAAATGTCTACAGTGAGCCAAGAATGTTCTGTTGGCATTGCAAAAACTGCAATGGAAACTATTTACTGGAAGCCTATGTTAGTCATTTTTTTTCAAAAACTCATAATTTCGGTAGCAGAATTAGATTTTAGTCATTACAAGTGAAGATTATCTTATGTTGATTAATGGGCATCAGCTGTTGTTTTAAATAGTAGCAGTGCTTTTAAAAAATGTCTTGACCTAATAATTTATTTTTGCATCAGCTTGCCTTATTACTTTTATCATTTTTCCTTTCATATAATGCTTTCTGATTAAAGTAACATCTCACTGGGCACCAGAAGTCTATTTGATTAAACTATTTTAATCTATTGATAGTCTCTTTAGACTAAACAAACTTAGATATATATGACTGTTAGCCTTATTTATTTATTTTTTTTGGTTTTGCTTTTGTGTAATGTTTCATAATTAAAGCAGTCTCCCATTGCACTCCTGCCAGACTCTCTTACTAATATGTTTCAATCTAATGATAGTTGAAAGATAAATAAACTTGGAGATAAAAAAATTTTGATGTAAGGAACTATAGAGGGCAGAGATGCTAAAAACTAGAGCACAGCCCTGATTAACATATGGTTATCATTTCTTTTGTTCATAAAGCAAAGCTTAGAGGTACATTGAAGTTCAAGATTGTTAAATTTTGAAAGTGAATTTTCACAAGTTTACACAGTTTCCACTGGCCTCTCAAGCATCTTTTTTTTTCCTTTTCCTTATCTACTCAAATGGAAATCATAACTATTCTTTAATTTTTGTTCTTAAGTTCAATCAAAGTAGATTATGTAATTGAACTGACATTAGGATAATAAAATAGAAATTAAGACTATAGACCAATTTTATATAACTTTATTTAGCAAGATGACTAATACATGAATAAATCTAACAACTTTGGTTACTGTCACCGTGACCTGGACCCTCCTAGTCCACATCCTGAATCAGGATCTCAGACGTCACCTAGAGTGGAACTTATGACATGTTAGTGGAAAAATGGAAACAACATTTTGATATTCAATTCTGGGGAGGAAACTGTATTGCCAAAAACAATTCTCTTTGTAATTTTTCATTTCAATTATCTGCAGCATATGGCTAAAATGTGTTTTCTTCTCTTTTGTTCTGATTTGGTAAGGAAACACAAAATCAGTCTCTACAGCCACCTGAACAAGCTGCCAAGACCATTCCTTTTATAAAGAGGATTATTTCTGCATAGCAGTGAGTGAAAGCATGTTTCCTTTCCCTGTGAAAATTCCGTCTACCTTGGGATAGGAAAACACCCCCCACTCTGCTTTTCCCAAATTAGATAGTACTAAATTTCTAAAAAGAAGGCAAATTGTATCTTTAAATAGCATGCATTATGAGATAAAACATTTGAAATTTGCCTTGATAGCAATGTTGTTCTTATACAAATGTTTTTAGACATGAAAACATCTTAGCATTTTTATATTCTCTGTGTATTTCTCTCTCTCTCTTTTTTTAAAAGATTTTATGTATATATTTGAGAGAGAGAATGAGAGAGAGAGCATGGGGGGGGAGGGTCAGAGGGAGAAACAGACTCCCTGCTGACCAGGGAGCCCAATGAGGGACTCGATCCCGGGACTCTAAAATCATGACCTGAGCCGAAGGCAGTTGCTTAACCAACTGAGCCACCCAGGTGCCTCTCTCTGTGAACTTCTCTTAGTAATTTTCTCTTTACATGCCTACAAAAGTGACTAACTTAATTCTACAGTTAATAATGATAAAATATTGTTTAATTCACTAAAACCTAAGGAAAAAAAGAAAACCTAAAAACATTTAGACAAATAGATTTATTTTCCTATATAGTTTATTTTACAAAATAAAGTGATATAAAAATGTTTTATATACAAGACCTATATTCTTAATAACATTTACTAAAATTCTAACTTCTATACACTTATAAATCTTTTGATATTCAATTTAGGGAGCTATTAGAACAAATTGAATCTATTAGGCATTTAGAATTCTAAAGTTAGGAATACTTTGTCAATAGTATCTTTGAATTTGCAAATTTTTTTCTTAAAAAACACACAAAAAAGCAATTTGGGACTCTTTATAACTATATTCTTAGTTCATTCAATAAATCTTGATTGAGTGCTGACTTTGTATTGGTCATACTTCGTTAGTACTAATGACACAGCAAGAAAAAAGGAAGGAATTTTCTGCCCTCAGGTGACTTAGGACAAGTAAGTGTAATTAAAGAGACAGTATAGATTGCTATAGAAATATACTGACTTTCCTTGTACATTGAACTTTTTCTCAAAGTGATGAAGTGTAATGTTCATTCTACTCACCGCCCACACGCCTTTTACCTACACATTGAGTTGACCTTTTAAAATTGTTTGAAAGCAAACATAGGATTTTTTTTTCTGAAGATGATTCATTTTTTCATTTTAGACACAAAAGAGGTAATATAGAGTTTATAATTCATAGAGTTCTTACTCCCGTCCCCATTTCTTTGTGACCATGCTATTTCAAGTAGGTTGGTGCAGAATACATATACTGCCCTCATAACCTGTGAGCAAATCTAGAAGTCAGATATGTGTGAAATAGTTCTTATTTTTTCATTGGCCTGAAATATTAATGGAACTCCCCAAAGACAGTGCCTGATTCAACCTCTATCATTGAACCATCTTTATTTTGTGGTACATGAAGTTCACATACTTGCAGTGATCTGAATGGCTTGCTTGACAAGAATGGCAAAATCACATTCTTCTGCTCTGACTCATTTTTGTACTTACTCTAATTAGAATTTTCCTCAGGGCAAAGAACATGCCTTCTTCATCACTTTAAAAATAATCAAATAAAAATCAAACAAAAGGAATTACAGTAGTAGTTAAGCAATTCATATACATTAAGTTATTTGTTGTTGACGTATGTTGTAACTAAATTTTGGGGGAGATGAAAACAGGGCTGTGAACTCAGGGGAATTCCTTAGTTAACCTCTGACTAAAGAGTTGCCAGTTCCATGTATATGAAAGCCAAAGCAAGTGAATCCAAGATTAAATCTAAGTATCAATTCTTCTAGAAATTGTTCCGTGACCTCTCTTTTTCACTGGCCATACCCATCATCCTCTCTCCTGCCCTCAGACATACCTCTTCTTTATTCTCCCATATTTCCTATCTTTACACTTAACACATGGTTTCTAATTGTGAGTTGTAGTCTCACACAGACAATGAGTTCTGTAAGGGCAGAAAGTATGTTTTATTCTTCTTTGCGGACTTGTTACCTCGTATCAAATAGTTTGAGTTAACTAATACTTTCCTATGCTTTAGAATGTTGCTTGGATGAATTGAATGAATCCGTGAGTGAATGCGACAGTCACCATTTTGACTAGGCATTCTTTCCTTCAGATAACCCAGCCAACTCTCGGGGACAGTTTTCATTCTGGCTACAACATGGTTTTGTTTTCTGGCCTGATTGTAACAGATAAAATTAATCTGAAATACAGAGAAGTAAGTTTACTGATATAGAAGGTCACTCAGCAGAGCTAAATCTATAATTCTAGATGAATTGAAAGAATGAGACAGGCAGCTAGTGGCTAAAAGCATAGTCTTTTGTGTCAACAAAACAAAACAAAACAAAAAAAAAACCCACCCGGTTAGAATATGGGTCCTCTTGTTGACAAAGGTAAGGTGTCCTTAAGTAATGTACATAATTTTTCAGAACCTCTGCTTTTGAGTAATGCATGTTTTGTAATACTGCTGTAAAATAATCTATATGTAATTTAGTCCAGTGCTTATTATATATTAAATACAATAATCTTACATATAGTATAAATATTGGCATTATGGCTTTTAAGTAATAATAATACTTCAGACAAATAGGAAAGTCATAAGATGAAGGAAGCACAAATAAAGAGCAATGGGTGTCCATATGACAGAATGTAGTAACAAACAAACAATAACTCATGTAATTATAGATCCTAGAAGGTAATTTCATGATGGGTTAAATATATTTGCAAAATGGCCATGGCTATTGTGAGTAAATATCCATGTGTGCCTGGGACAGACCTACCTTACACTTCTTGTCACTTTAATTAATGGCTCTCCATTTCACTCTCAAAACTGTCAGAATTTGGATGATGAATTGCACGGTTACTAAATGATGGCACATATGCTAATCTGGAAAATTTTAGGAGAAACTTTCTGAAATATCTAATAAGCATCATACAATGAAAATTTGGGAAACCATGTGTAGAAGAGTCTCATCTTCTGTATACAAAAATCTAGGTGATTCAACATTTCTGATCTGTCCCCATAAGACCATCTTGAATGTAAATGTTTTTTTAGCAGTTCACCTCAGTGTTTTCTCACCACACACCTGATAAGAATGTAATTTGGATGGCTAGACGTGAAACATACCAAATGACTCTAAAGTTTCATTTTTACTTTTTTTCTTTTACCAGCTTGCTTCCACATTCAACTTATTTAAAAAAGGCTTTTTATTATTATTATTATTTTACTTTTATGATCTGAGATTTAGGAGTTGAAAAACAGTGAGAAATGTCCATTTTCTTTTTTTCTCCCTTTCTATACAGAATAACATCCTTTCCAATAACAAGTATTCAATAAAGGGGGAAAAAAAGTTGTGACAGGATATTCTTCCTTGTTGTTATTTACCAGTCTTTGTTAGCATTATGAAAGCAGTCATGGTACTTCAAGTGATTTCTACAAGTCTGTTCTCAACCATTATCTAAAAAACAAAACAAATACAAAATAAATTGCACAGTTATTCATAAATAATATCATCGTTGCTATCAAATATCTTCATAATTAAGAAAGCATATATGCAAATTGCCTATCTTAAATAGATCAGTTTTTGAAAATACGTTCCTTCAAAGTACTATGTAGCACTTTTCTCACTGTGTTAATTCATTAGTGATGAAAGAAAGCAATATCAGATTATGGTAATTTACAAAAGAATAGCATTTTAAACTCTTACTCATGGAAATACAGATAGAGATTCAGATCACATTATTAGAAATTTAATAATTTTCACATCATCAGAAATTTGCAATTGGAAGAGCTGTGGGGAATTCACTTGGCAAGTTAAACACAAATTTATAGTTATTATAATTCCAAGAAAATTTAAAAGATCCAATAGTATTCCCAAAGACATTTTAATCAGTGCTGATGGCTTCTTGGAGAAGGTGATGATTGTGAAGTATTGATGTGCTAACCCATATCTGTAGGTACAATAAAATTATGCTGCATTGAACATTGACAGATTTTATTTTCTTGCCTTGTAGTAACTATCCAACCTGTTTAAGCATAAAATTCAGTAAACTTACAAGTAATGAGTAAATGTTTTATTGTATTTTAGGCTAATTTTAATATTCTGGAGATTCAGAACTTTCAAAGTTACAGCATTGTCACAAGAAAATACATTAACTTTGTCCTGATATTTATTTAATAACCAATTCGTCAGAAAACATCACTTTTAGAGTTTTTAATCAGTTATATTGAAAATTAGGTGAAATATTTTTACTTTAAAAGCTACCCATTTTCTAGTTATCTGGCTTGATTTTAAGTTTTGGATCTTTAATGACTCTCATAACACAGATTGGATTTATGTTTCTCGACAATTTTTTAAATTTTTTTTATTATGTTATGTTAATCACCATACATTACATCATTAGTTTTTGATGTAGTGTTCCATGATTCATTGTTTTCATATAACACCCAGTTTCTCGACCATTTTTTGAACAAACTGCAAACTTTCAGTATATTCTATGTAGCCCTCTGCTACATGATCATTCTGGGCAGACCAACTTTCTATAAAGGTCTAGAAATATCCAAAATTCCAAACTAAAGTTATCAAAGGATTGAAGTCAAAGTGGAACAAAGGTTCCCAATGTGCCTCTACTTCCTTCTTGGGATTATTCAAGGCGTTGAGTCTAAATATACACCATGGGGATAAAAAAAGGTAGTCATGAGGTACTAACATGAGATATTAAGGGAACCCTCCCTTTCTTCTACATGACCAATCATCCAAGTAAATGCAATTCAAGAAAAAATAATTATAAAATATATCACAGTTTTCTAGCATATCTAATTATTTAATTGATGTTATGGTAGCAGAAGTTAATTTTGGATTACTGAAGATATTTGAATTAATAGTTAAAATACATACCAAGGGTGACTGGGTGGCTCAGTCAGTTAAGCAACAGACTTTTGGTTTGGCTCAGGTCGTGATCTCAGGGCTGTGAGATCAAGGGGCTCTGTGCTCGGTGGGGAGTCGGCTTGAGATTCTCTCCCCTCTCCCTCTGCCCCTCCCACTTATGCTCTTTCTCTCTTAAATAAATAAATAAATAAATAAATAAATAAATAAATAAATATATTTTTTAAAAAGTACATATCAGTCAGCTTGGGTTTGTGATTATATGTATGAAATTTGTAACAGAAAATGTAGAAATTTATGATTTCTATCATCACCTAAGGAGTGGAAATCCTAGAATCTTAACAACTGTGGGCTTTTTTACTTGCGGGTCACACAAACCTCTTAAGCCTGAGAGCTGAGCACAAACTTGATACATAGATGGTTAAAGGGATGAAGGATTGGACAAACCTGGTAATGAAACACATTTGTCAATATATGAAAGCAGAGGGATTTGTTTGTGGTGGGGATCCTGTCTGGGAGGGGAGGGGCCTGGAGGATACATGGGGAAAAGAACCTAGGGAGGAAGCAAGGAAGGAAGAGGCCTAGGGAGGTAGGGAGAGAGAGGAGAGAGAGAAAGGCTACATTAGGGTAAAAAATATTTCAGGGGTGAAAAGCTGAGTCTTGGGATGTAACTGCCCTCTCCCTCTTCTGTCTTCTGTACAAAATTTTCTCACAAACTCCTTAATGTTTTTAAAATGGACTTTCTTCTGAGGATAAAAAAAAATGCTGAGCCCTGTTCCAAAGTTGACAAAGGCTAAAACCTATGGATATTCAGGAGATCAACTACGTGCTTTTGTGCTTATCTATCATCTATCTACCAGCTATCAGAGAAAGAGAGATTGAGAGGGAGAGAAACAAAAGCTAAATATTAAGTGAAAGCTTTAAAATTTCTCAAATGAGGGCACCTGGGCGGCTCAGTCGGTGAAGCGTCTGACTCTTGGTTACATCAGGTCATGATCTCAGGGTCTTGGGCTTGAGCCGCACGTCAGGCTCCGTGCTCAGCACAGAGTCAGCTTGTCTCTCTCCCTCTGCTCCTCCCCTTACACTCTTTTTCTCTCTCTGGAATAAATAAAGTCTTTAAAAAAAACTTCTCAAATGAATACAAAGCACATTTTTAAACAAAGGAGAATAGTTGATTTCTACATTTTGTTATAATCTACGGAAAAGGGCATCATCCAATCTGAAATTGAAGAATTGAAGTTAAGGAAAATGTTAGGCCATTATTTTATATTGTACCATGTGGAATATTCATAGAAAAGAAAATAAGAGAAAAAAATTAAGAATTAAAAAAATCCAGTAAAAGTCTGTATCAGTTAAGGAACGGAAGCTATTAATGTCATAACGATCATTCTACATTTTAGTTTCAGGTTTGGTCTTGTTTTCATTCTGCTGAGATGTCTATTCACTTAGATGATGATGTTTTCTCTACCTGTTTTTCTCTCTGAACATCTTATGCTCTTCCCTTATAGTGCTCACCACAATTATGATTAATATCTGTTAGTGTCTCTTTCCTTCTTTGGACTGAAATCTCCATGAAGATGTACCTAATGTCAAAATAATGTATCTCTCACTCCGGATTTGTCCTTTTCTAATGCTCTGCATTAAAAAAAAAATGTTACCACCAACCACCTAGGAGCAAACCTCAGAAATCTGAGTCAGCATTGATATCTTGCCCTCTCTGACCCTTCATATATAGTTTATCACGAAGTCTTATTGATTTTAATTCCTAAATATTCCTTAAGTCAAGACAGTTCTTCCCACTTCATCACAGCATCACTTTGAGCTCCCTCTTTGACTTCTAACTGGTTTGTTTGCATCTGCGCAACCCAATCAATTTCTACACCTGCAACCAGAGTCACCTTTTCAAAATGCAACTCTTCCTCTGTATCTTCCTAAAGTGGAGACTGGCTTCAGTTCCCTCTTTAATCAAATTTCACACCTTGCATTCTCTCAAGTTTGTACTACAGTCACACGGATGATTTTATTCCTTTATACTTGACATGCTGTATCATGACACCAAACTGGTCCCTTTACCAAAAGTGCTTTTCTTTCCCTGTTTCACCTTCTTGTCTGCTACTTATCCTTCAGATCTTGACTCAAGTGGTACTTCCACAGGGGAGACTTCTTTGAATTTCCATTTTAGGTCAGTCTCTCATTTTAAAGGTTTCCTAGCACTGTGTACCTCTTTTTTGCAACACTTGTTAGAGTTGAAATTTGCCAGTGATTTGTGTGATTAGTTGACTGATACCTGTTTACTCCAGTAGGGAAGTCTACAAGGAAGAAAGGAAGGTATCAGCTTTTGTAGCTAGTGCAGTCCCTGGCTCAAACAATATTTGTTGGATGAATAAATGCATAAACTCAGGTCTGTATGTTTTATAGAGAAAGAAGTGATTAGGCCACAATACCTGCCAAGTGAAAATTTTCTTTTTAGCTTTTGAGTCCAAAGGTGAAATGATGGGGAAATAATAAATTGCTCAATATAATATTCGAAAGTTTCTTGTGTAGGTAAAAATAGAAAAGTGACAGACACATAGAATAAGCGGTAACAGTGGCTACCTGTGGCTTGAAGAGAATGCTCGCCATCCAGATTGTTCCTATTACATTCAGAGGTGGAATAATTTTTTTCCTTTCTAATTTGCTCATAATAGCTTCCATTAATCCTTTACAACCTGATTGAGTCATGACATTTTCCCCAAATCCATCCCAAGCTATGCAGTCTCAGTATTTCCAACAGTGTTTGAGTACAACACTCTACAAGAGTGTCTGTCTGTGTTTGTGCATTATGGTTACTATGGTTAGGAGATATTTCCTGAGAATGGTCTTTTACAGGAGCTATCAAAATCAGATAAACAACTGTTCCAGAGTTGAAAAGGCTGAGAAAGTAGATAGCCTGTAGACATTGTTGCCAATGGCTACAACAGTTTCAGGACATCTTAAATATTATATTTTCATACTTTCATACAAAAGCACTTTTGGTAATACCAGGCAGATCAATTTATAAGGTTAATGCTAGCAATCCTATTATAGGAAGATGAATCACAACCAAAAAATTATAATATTCAAATAAAATAAAAATTGTTGGATATGTAAAAAGGAAGTTCAAAGAATAAAGGGGAGAGAGAATAGTATGTAATAGAGGAAATGGAGAGATAGAGGAAAGGAAGCTAAAATTAGAGGGAGATAAGAAAAAAAGGAACATTCATGTCATTAAGAGACTTCATGTCAAATTTAAGAAATAAATATATGATCACATCCCATCAGTATAACAATACAATTATATTGCCAAGTACTATAATTATGTCTTGATTAAATCAGTCCTACTCTTCTCTCAAGTACAAAATTAATGACAAAATTCTAGTTGCTAAAGGATAAAATGGTTGAACGATTTGTAAGAGCTTTACAGGATATATAATAGTATATTAGGCAAATGTGCAACTTAAAAAAGAGAACAAACTCAACTTTTTTTATTATTGAAATTTATCATCTTAATTCAGACACAGATTTAAGAAACCAAATACTTCATATAGTAAAGCTAAATTAATCCCATATCTTTTCTTTAAGTGCAGTCATAAGATATTGCTTACATACACATGTATGCATGTACAAATTAAATCTCTTGTACTCTGAATAGATTTAAAATTCCAAGTTTTGTTTTGGTTTGGTTTTGCCCTGAGATACTTAATGTTCAGGAATCACTTGAGACATTATAATAAAATTACATGTACTGTTATGGATGGGATTGTTTTCCCCCAAAATTTATATGTTGAAGCCCTGTACCCCAATGTGACTATATTTGGAAATAGGGTCTTTAAGGAGGTAATTGCAATTAAATGAGGTCATAAGGGTTTAACACTAATCCCATAGAACTAGTATCTGTATAAGAAGAATAAGAGATGCCAGGTTTCTGGTTTCTCACCAGAAACCGACCTTCTGGCACCTTGATCTTAGACTTCCAGCCTTCAGATTGTGAGAAAATTAATTTCTGTTGTGTAAGTCACTCCATCTGTAGTATCTTTTTTTTTTTTTAAAGATTTTATTTATTTGACAGAGAGAGACACAGCGAGAGAGGGAACACAAGCAGGGGGAGTGGGAGAGGGAGAAGCAGGCTTCCTGCCAAGCAGGGAGCCCGATGGAGGGCTCGATCCCAGAACCCCGGGATCATGACCTGAGCCAAAGGCAGACGCTTAACGACTGAGCCACGCAGGCGCCCCTTTCTGTAGTATCTTGTAGTATCTGTTATGGTGGCCCTATCAGTCTAACGCATATACCATCATATTTTATTTCACACATTCATTTGAACTACAGCCCTTCTATCTGCCCGAGTTAGCACAGACATACATACTTAACTAAGACAGATAAATAAACAAAAATTTACAAATATAGGGTCATATATTATAAAATAAGACCTATACTGAAGGTATTTAACATATTTTTTAATTGAAAATTTTAGTTTCTTTGGTGAATCTCTGGTTCTTCTTGCTTTGGAAGTGTTTTCTATTAAATTACTTTTAAGTATATCCATGAACAACATATGAATGTTTTCCCTCATTGTCTCTTTTGGCAATATCCTTGCAAAAGTGAAAAGGCAGAATAACAAGGAGCAAGAAAATTAAGATTTATTAAGTATCTTCTTTGACATTGGCTATAGCAACTTCTTTCTAGATATGCCTCCTCCTGAGGCAAGGGAAACAAAAGCAAAAATAAACTATTGGAACTACATCAAAATTAAAAGCTCTTCACAGTGAAGGAAACAATCAACAAAACTAAAAGGCAACCTACGGAATGGGAGAAGATATTTGCAAATGACATAACTGATAGAAGGTTAGTATCCAAAATATATAAAGAACTTAAAAAACTCAACACCAAAAAATGAATAATCCATTTAAAAATGGGCAGAAGACATGGATAGACATTTTTCCAAAGAAGACCCATAGATGGCAACAGACACATGAAAAAATGCTCAACAGCACTGATCATCAGGGAAATGCAAATCAAAACCACAATGAGATACTACCTCATATCTGTCAGAATGGCTAAAATCAACAACACAAGAAACAATGCGTGTTGGAGAAGATGTGGAGAAAGGGGAACCCCTCTTGGACTGTTGGTGGGAATGCAAACTAGTACAGCCACTGTGGAAAACAATATGGAGGTTCCCCCAAAAACTAAAAATAGAACTATCCTCTGACCTAGCAGTTGCACTACTAGGTATTTACCCAAAGAACACAAATATTCTAATTCAAAGGGATTCATGCACCCCGATGTTTATAGCAGCATTATCTACAATAGCTAAACTATGGAAAAGTCCAAGTATCCACTGACTGATGAATGGATAAAGAAATGGTATATATACACAATGGAATATTACTCAGCCAAAAAAAGAATGAAATCTAACCATTTGCAATGACATGGGTGGAGCTAGACAATACTATGCTAAGCAAAATAAGTCCATCAGAGAAAGACAAACAGCATATGATTTCACTCATATGTGGAATTTAAGAAACAAAACAAACCAGCAAAGGGAATAAAAGTGAGAGAGAGGAAAACCAAGAAACAGACTCCTAACTAATGGTAACTGATGGTTACCAGAGGTAAAATGGGGGTGGATAGAGGAAATAGGTGATGGGGATTAAGGAGTGCACTTGCTTTGGTGAGCACTGGGTGTTGGATGGAAGTTTTGAATCAACTAACTAATAAATAACTAATAACCTGAAACTAATATTACACTGTATGTTAACTGCCTGGAATTTAAACAAAAACTTTAAAAAAAAGATTTATTAATTATCTACTATAATCAATGGAGATTTTCCTTAAAAATAAAAAATATATATTAGGGAAATTATTACTGTATTTTGCTCATTGGCAAGGAAAACTGTTTGTCTTTCTAGTACCTACTATACTAAGCAACCCCAAACTAACTTAATAAATGTTTGTTGATGATGGTGATAATACAAGGACTCTAATTTTACATACTATACACCTTTTAGCCCTTATAAGAGGTGTTTGAGTAAATATACAATAAATATTTTTAACTAATTGAAAAGAAAATCCTAATTAAAATAAAAAATCTTTCAATATACTTGATGATACTTCAGGTATACTCATCAGGAGTTATTTCAGAATCACATTTTTTATCAGACTTGATAAGTAGAGCCTTTTAGAAACATAATAATGATACTCTCTCCAAAATAAGATTTTTTAGTTACCAGGAAAATGGTTTACAGATTGAAATAAATATTACCATATCTACCAAAATTCTATCTTCTTATCAATTAAAAGGCAGCTCTTTTAAAGTTTTGTGTCTGTGTGTTTGCATGTTTTATTTCAATCGTTATTTCTTAGAAAAGCTTTTCCTGATCTATAGTACTGCACACATTCTCCTCTTTTTTAGCCCAATATGATGTTACTTTTTAATAATGCTTTGTGCACTCATGTTTAATTTATTGTTGGAATTATTTGTTCATTACAATCTCAGTTGTAGAATTCTTGAGAACTGATACCGTGTCTGTTTAGTGTATATGTATACGTATGTATGTGTGTGCGTATATCTCGATACCTACGTTTATATCTATATCCATATTTGTGTGTGTGTATACAGAGATTTACTTCTGACTAATAGCCAAGGACCTTGACAAAATGGAAAGTTTTAATTACTTACATCCAGCCAAGAACATCTTTCAGTAATATGGATCATTGGTATCAGAACTTGAGAGGTTGAAGGACAGATCAGATTGAGAAGGCCAGATCTTGAGGGCCATTAATATGTAAATGGCAATTGAAATAATGCATATGGATGAGACCACCTAGAAAGAAAGAATAATGCAAGAAAAAGCCATGAAGCATAGTTGTTAAAAACATGACCACTGAGGGGCGCCTGGGTGGCTCAGTTGGTTAAGCGACTGCCTTCGGCTCAGGTCATGATCCTGGAGTCCGGGGATCGAGTCCTGCATCGGGCTCCCTGCTCGGTTGGAAGCCTGCTTCTCCCTCTGACCCTCCCCCCTCTCATGTGCTCTCTCTCTCTCTCATTCTCTCTGTCTCAAATAAATAAATAAAAAATCTTTAAAAAAAAAAAAAAAAAACATGACCACTGAAATCAGAAAATCTACCTTCAGAACCTCTCTATTACCTACTAGCTATGTAAAATTAGTGAAGGTTAGTTTGGGTCCTTGTCTTAGTATTTTTTCAAGAATTAAATGTAATAATAAAATGTAAAACACTTAGAGGAGTTCCTAACTAAACATTCAATGTGTATCGACTCATATTAGACTTCAAAGAACAAAAGGCTTAGCACTAATTCTTTAGGGACTCCCAAATTGAAAGATGGAGAAGGATGGCTAGAGAGGTAACAGGTAAAAACAGAATATATAATGCTATGAAAGACAAATGAGAGTATCTCAAGAAGGGAAGTCTCTTAGGCTTTCAACTTCTCTCCAAGGTTTACCTCCAATCTCAAAAAACTAAATTCATATGAAATAAATGATTAAAAATGCCTTCAAGATATTGGACATTCTTTATAAAAGATGGTAATTCCTCTGAAGATGGGAAGCAAATGGGATGAGCCCTATTATTATACCAGCTTGCTACCTTCAGAGAGATTCCTGGCTGGTGCAGGGAGGGGGGAAATCAGAAGGCTACAACAGATATCCTGAGTTGAGGAGATAGAACTGAGAGTCTGAGAAGAATAAGGTGGCTAGAATTCACAGGGCAGAGTACCAGAAAGAAGAGAGTTGCTTGCAGAGAACCCTGAAGATCTGTAGAGGCCCTCTTTGGGTACTGCAGAGTACTGATAGGCTCTCCTGAGTGGGAAGCTGGTATGGCTGGGGATGATTCATCTGAAAGGAGCAGAGGGAACATTATCTAATGCTCACACTGGATGGAAAATAATCTCTTTTATCATTAGCCAGACTGGGAAATCTCATAATTCATGGAACATTACAAAGAATACTCAGAAGGGTCTTGCCTGAGTGGTGGGAATATTTAGTCCAAAACTCTAGTCCTGTCTAACATTATCTGAAAAGCAAAACTAAAAATAACTGTTTCCAACTAATTTAACTTTATCCCAGAAAAAATTTCAATCATTTTTGTGGAGTAACAAAAATATTTAGCTTCTAACAAGGTAAAATTTGCAATGCTTGGCATCCAATAAAGGAGTGATGAGATGTGCAAAGAAGCAGGAAAATGCAACACGTAATGAGGAGAAAAGTCAGTCAGCCAAAGTAGACACAGGACTAACACAAATCTCATAAATGGCAAAGATATTAAAACAATTATAATTATCTTACAAATGTTTAAAAAAGCTAGACGAGAGTTTGAAATGTTAAGTAGAAATATGAAAGATGTAAAAATACATTCAAATCAGACCTCAAGATTAAAAACTATACTGTCTGAGATGAAAAATACACTGAACGGGAAAGAGGATAAATGAGATGCTGGAGGAGCAAAGATTAGCGAATTTGGAAACTAGCAGTTGAAAGTAGATAAATTGAAACACATAACAAAATACTTGAAAAGATAAGAATATCTTCAGCAAGTTGTGGGACAACTTAAAGTGGTCTGATACACATGCAATTCAAGTCCATGTAGGACAGGAGATAGAGGGGAACAGAAAAAATATTTGAAGAAATAATGGCCCCAAATCTTGCAAATTTGGTGAAAACTATAAACCTGCATATCCAGGAAGCTCAGTGAAACTCAAGCACAAGAAACATGAAGAAAACTGCAATGCAGGGCGCCTGGGTGGCTCAGTTGGTTGAGCGACTGCCTTCGGCTCAGGTCGTGATCCTGGAGTCCCGGGATCGAGTCCCGCATCGGGCTCCCTGCTCGGCGGGGAGTCTGCTTCTCCCTCTGGCCCTCCCCCCTCTCATGTGCTCTTTCTCTCTCATTCTCTCTCTCAAATAAATAAATAAAAATCTAAAAAAAAAAAAACTGCAATGCACATCATAGGCAATTTACTCGAGGCCAGTGATAAAGAGAAAAATTTAAAAACAACCAGAAGTGGGGAAAAAAAGACATCCTAATGAGGTACAAAGATGAGGAAACAATGAAAGCAAAGAGGCAATAAAGCAGCATCTTGAATGTCATGAAATAAAAAATGAGAACAAATAACTATCAACTGAGAATTCTACCACAAAAAATGTCTTTCAAATATGAAGGCAAAATGTAGACATTTAAAGATAGACAAAAGGTGAAATAATTCATCTGCAGTAGATCTGCATGAGAACTGTTAATGGGAATTTTTCAGACAGAAGGAAAAAGATAACACATGGAGATATGAATCTTCAGAAAGCAATGATGAGTACCAGAGGTGGTAACTATGTATAACACTTTTTTCATACTACAAACCTTTTAAAGATATAATTGATTATTTAAATAAGAACAATTAGTGTAAGAGTTTATTATATATGTAGAAGTATTCATATAAAAAAAGGATAGGAGAGCAGACATGGAAGAATATTTTTATCCTCTTATATGTGAAATGATATAGCATCCTTTAAATGTAGACTGGATGCTGGACATACAGTAATGGATAAGATAGACAAAATCCCTTCTCTCATGGAGTTCAAGTTAAAAGCAAGGACCCATATTTACTTGTACCAACCTTAAAAACTAAGTTCTCAAAACTAAAAGATGATTAACATGATAAGAATAAGAAAAACTGAAACTATAACAAGTGATATGGGCAAAAACATGAATTTAATTGTTTATTAATTAAAAGTGTTTTCTATTTTTATTATGGCTTTTTTCTATTAGAATGGCTATCATCAAAAAGACAAGAGATAAATGCTGGCATAGACGTGGAGGAGAGGCAACCAGTATGCACTGTTGGTGGAAAAGTCAATTGGTGCGACCACTGTGGGAAAACAGTGTGGAGGTTCCTCCAAACATCAAAAATAGAACCATATGGTCCAGAAATTCCAAAGAAAATAAAAGCACTATCCCAAAGACATATCCATACATATCCATACCCTCATGTTCACTGCAGCACTATTTATAGTGGCCATGATGTGAAAAAACCTAGGTGTCCAACAATGGATGAATGACTAAAATGTGATTTATATATAGTGGAGCACAATTCAGCCATAAAAAAGGGATATCCTGCCATTTATGACAACATGGATGGACCATGTTGAGAGCTTTACACTAAGTGAAATAAATTTTTTTTTTTTTAAGATTTTATTTATTTATTTATTTGACAGAGAAAGACACAGCGAGAGAGGGAACACAAACGGGGAGTGGGAGAGGGAGAAGCAGACTCCCCGCCGAGCAGGGAGCCCAATGTGGGACTCGATCCCGGGACTCCAGGATCATGACCCGAGCCGAAGGCAGTCGCTTAACCAACTGGGCACCCAGGCGCCCAGCTTTACACTAAGTGAAATAAATTTTAAAAAACCACAAATACTATATGATCTCACTTATATGTGGAATCTAAAACAAAACTTCATTGAAACTCATAGAAAACTCAGAAGCAGAAATCATAGAAACTTATAAAAACAGAGATCAGATTTGTGGTTGCCAGACATGGGGGGCGGGGGGGCGGGGAGGGGAATTGGGTGAGAGTGGTCAAAAGGTTCAAATTTCCAGTTATAAAATAAATAAGTTCTAGGTATGTAATGTACAGCATGGTGACTGTAGTTAATAATACGGCATTATATATTTGAAAGTTGCTAAAAGAGTAAATATTTAAAGTTTCATCCAAGGAAAAAATCTGTAATTATATGAGGTGATAGATATTAACTAAACTTATTGTGGTGATTGTTTCCCAATATATGTATATATCAAATCATTATGTTATAAACCTTAAACTTATGCAATGTTATATGTCAGTTACATCTCAATAAAACTGAAAAAACATGGCTTTAAAAAATCAAAATTTTGCATTTATGTAGTGGATATCTAAATTAAAAATATATTTGCTTCTCTCTATATCATATCTTGGTATCATGTCTTCCACTCCCTGCCTGAATACAGTAATGAACATTTAAGGAAATGGGTAGTGATTTGGCAACTATAATCCACACTTAGTTTTAGGATAATGTGGCCTCTAGCCTTCAAATATTGAAAGAATATTTTAGTGATCACTGATCACAGATATACTGCCCAGTTATAAGCTGTTAAGGTTCTATTTTCCTTGTTTAGCCAGATAGTCAGTTGGAGGCCTGGATTTGATGTTCCTTAGAAACAGTTCAATTCAATAAATAGATTCAATTTATTCCCCTTTTCAGAGAGAGAAATCAATTTTTATAGTCATACACAAATGCCATGAAGACAGCAGTACATTTAACTTTCATAAATAGTAAACCATAAATAGAACAAGTGGTTTTTATATTTCCTGTATTGATGTTTTAAAATCTCATACAAGCAATACTTGTTAAAGGTGAATTTAGTCAGGTATGTCCCTGAAATCTGTATGACCAGGAAGTTCATTCACTCATTCAAAGAAAGTTTGCATTTTTGGTAGAAGTCACTAACATATAAAAGTCACTAACTTTGCTTGGGCTGTGAAGGATACAAGGGCAACATATAGAAAGATAAGCAGTATTCTTATCTTCAGCTCATAATCTCCTAGGGTTGTTGAAAAGTCTCCTCAGTAAACTATGAAAGGTCAGAAGGAAATAATGGCAATAAAAGAGGTATAACCAATAATTTAGAAAAGCCGGTGTGTACCAGTGGATTCAAAGATGATTTCATACTGTGGGTAATATTTGCATTGGACTATGATAGGTTAACCATGAACAAGCAGAGGCCATGAAGTACATTAAGGCTGAGAGAGCATACGATCAAATTTAGGGAAGATATTTGAGGGAGAGTATTTATATTCTATGTAGGTGAAATATAAATGATTTAAAGATGTTTAAACTTCTCTACAACATCATGGTTTATGAAAAACAGGCAAACATTATCTTTAAGGTACTTGAGATGGAGTTATAGACAGTCTGTTAAAAAAATAATAGCTAATAAAAAAACCATCGAGCATAGATTAGGTTGAAACCCTCTCGGATCACTTGACTGCTCAGGCCTGACTTCCTCAGTCTAATCCATATGCTGATGGATTTTGACACAGCAAGGTCCAGTGTTAAAACACCAGAGAAACTGCAAGCTGATCATTAGAGGGTAGACATTTTTCCCCACAATCTCTTACTCTACGAACAAATGACTCGGGAAATATGCACTTAAATAAGACCTTGGTCTCTAAAAATGTATCTCACAGGGAAGTATTTCTCTAATGTCATATTTTCTAAAAGAAGAGACTCCTATAACATGCCACCAAATCTGTCATGGAAATCTCCACCCATGGCTAGCTCTAAATGCAGTGATCAACTTTAAAAGTTAACAATAAGAACATGTCTCTTTAACAGCTATTGCATACCTTTCCCCTTAAATTTTGTACCATTCTCCTATCAGCTGGTAACACTCCTCATCTTTTATTGTAAAATAGAACTTATTAAATAGGAATTTCTTTCTTTTTCCATCAGCAACTCTATAAACTTATTTGTACCTGACTCAATCTTGTTCGAATTCCCGTTTCTTGCAAGTGTCTCTGCTGGCTAATATCCCCATTTATGGCATGGATCCCATTGCTTCTCACCCTGTCAAGAAGTTTTTTCATTGTTATATTCTTTTTCTCCTGAGCCTTCAAGCTATCCTTCTCTAATCAATTATCCTGATTAACATTCAACCAATCTCTGATATCATCTCCCATTAAAAAACATTCCTCTTGACCCCACAACTCCCTCCAGAAACTGTACCATTTCTCTGCTCCCCTGAGTTTCTAAACTCCTTAAAAAACAGGGGTCTAAAAAAAACATATGGCAAATTTATTTCCTAATTGCCTATCACTCTTTGATCCTCCAATCCAGCCTCTGACTCAGTCTCCACATTGTCAAAGGCAATGAACACTTTGATCAGTACTCATCATGGTTGTTCGCTGCAGCCTGTAAACACTTCCTTTCCCATGTATTCAGGACATGTATCTGCTTTCCCCAATCCTATCCCAAGCCAAGCTTCTTTTCTTTTTCTTTCTGGCTACACCTTCCTAGACTCCTTCAGTAGCTCCTTTATTCAATATGTTTCTGCTCAGGGCCCAGGGACAAGTGGACAGTATGTGGTTCTGCTATCATAATTGCTCTCCTAATAACCAGGGTGCTAAAATGCCTAAAATTCTAATGGGGATACATGATTGTGTCTACTTACCTGTCTAAGCAAGGCTATAGTTCATATCACCTGAAAGCCAGATTATTTAGTTGTAGGACATATTTTTCAAATTCAGGGCTTATTCACTCATTTTTTTTCATTCAATATGTATTATTTAGCACCTGCCATGTGTCAGCATTGTTATAGATCCTACTGCTTCTAAGTTTATTAGTACCAGAATGATTCATCTTTATTTTTGGTAGGAAATGTGATGGGGGCTGATCTTGAAGATCCAACTATACTTTTCATTCCAAATAGTAGTGTGTGTTTTTTTTTTAATAAAATCAAGCATCCCACGGATCCTGAGGGTAAATCAGTAAACAAGATTGACAAGATCCCTGTCTTTGTGGAACATGAGAAGATAAAGTTGGGGTGAGGGGGTTGGCTATGTTATATAAAATTAATAGGATTATCCTTATCAGTTAAAGATTGGGTTTTCATCAGTTCCTAAGACTCTAAACTCCCCAAGATAATATATTGTTTTCACCTAGAAATATATGCAAAAACCAGATCTACCTGATGTTGCTATGTCTCGATACCTCAAGAAATTCTTGTAATCAAAACTGAGGGGAGGGGGGAAGACCCTTCTTCATTTTAAAATCTACTCTTAAACAGACTTGAAAAGAATAGAACCCGATGGTTGAAGGTATCAATGGGATACTTGATTTTATTTTAAAACTACTATTTGGAATGAAAAACAGTTCAGCCTTGAAGATCAGCCCCACAACACATTTCCTCCCCAAAATAGAGATCGGTCATTCTGATAAGAAACTTAGAAATAATTTGCATCAAATAAATGCCAGGACCCCAATTACAGAGTGTCTGTTGAAGCAGGTGTTATAAGAGTATATAAGAAGTGTGAGTTTGCTTTGCCTGCTTTCTCAGTGCTTCGCCTGCCTGTCCATCTGGGTTTGTGGCATATATATGAATGACATGATTTGTTTCAAATGAGAAGATGCCACTAATTTTGGAGGGGGTGGGCAGCAAAGCAAGATTTATTGAATGATAGTTCAAAGCTCCCAAAGATGGAGGGGACCCAAGATGGTTGCCCACCACTAATTTTTTTTAAAAAGATTTATTTATTTGAGAGAGAGAGAGAGCACGAGTGGGAGTGGCAGAGGGAGAGAGAGAATCTCTAGCAAATTCCATGCTGAGTGGGAGCCTGGCAGGGCCTCTCTCCCAGGACCCTGAGATCATGACCTGAGCTGAAACTGAGTCAGAGACTCGGTCAACTGTGCCATCCAGGCACCCCAGTCACTAATTTTAATATGCTAAGATATCAGCACAAAATTAAAAACGCTTTTCTTAGTGTGAACCTAGCTGGATCTCTTCACCTTTCTTTTCCTTTCTTTTTTCATTGATAAAATAATGACTAATAATGTCCATTCTAACTCATCAGATTGTCTTGAGAGAATTGTAGAATAAGCATTAAACTTATGAATTCTTATTAAATTATAGAATACATTAAAATATGATTTACAGTTATTACCATTTCTGTTATAATAATATTAACAATAATATTGCATGCCTATCAGATTGTATTTACTTAAAGGATTTCATTTATTTTTTTCTTTTTCATTATGCTTTATTTTTGTTTTTACATATACTTGGAAACTTCCTTAAATTCGTTATTATAAAACGTCTTAAATGTTGAACATTTAAATCCTTGTGAATAGCTAATTTGAGCATGCATATATTGTAGAAAGTCGGTTTATTCTATATGCTTATTTGATGAGATTTTGACTACAAGTTGTCATGATAGTCAAATTAGATAGCCCTAGTTTAAATGGTGCTAGATCTCTTTAAAAGATGTTTTTGTGAATTTGACAAATAGCAATTACTGAGCGAGCACACCAACAGTGATAAATACTGTGGTTTCAGCCTGTCAAAAACTAACTGAAGACTGAGAGGAAACGCATAATAGGAAACATCTGTTGCCTTTTCAGGCCTGCTGAGAGATGATGAGGATACACCTTTTGACAATAAATAAATAAATAAATCATAAAATAAAATTCTAAAAATCAGGGTTTTTTTTCACATTACTTTGTTGAACTAAAGAGTGACTCTGTAATTTAAAATATGAGACAGATATTTCCCAATAGAACACATTTTAAAAAGCTTTGAATAATTCTCATCTCCATTATCTTAGTGAAAGACATTAATGAGCAACTGAAGATAGAACTTTAGAGGCAAAAAAAAAAAATTGCTAAGGCATATCTCTGAGGAATAAAATTCTAACCCAGTGTCTGGTGACTTTTTTTATCTTTGGTAATAGGACATCTTTCACTTCTCAGGTAAACTTAGGCATTGAAAGATATTTTTACTGAAAGTTCAGTTATTTTTAGGTATTCAGTATTAAAACAGAAAGTTACGTCTATATTCAGATTAAGAAAGGTGGTAACTGTGAACTCGTTCCTTTCTCCCCCAAGCAAGTAAAGGTGCTGACAGTTTTCCTTTCCACACCACCCCTTGTCTTTTGTACCATCACTGCCTTTCTGAGTAGCCAGCCTTTCTGTTTGGTGGGAGGTGCAGGGTTGGAGTGGGGAGGGCTCTAAGACATTGATAGAAGAGGTCGAGTACATCAGTGTTTCCCACAAGGTAGGATTGGACATCAACGTCTTTCCTGCTTAACTCGCTAGCTGACTGCACTTGGCACTTAGAAATGCGAGAATTCGTATGTTCCGGCCTGGGATGCTGTGCTATACTCAGTTGAATGGTGTGAGGGTGGTCCCCTGAGGGAGGCTCTGTTTACACAGACGCTCCCTGGCACGCCTCATGTGGAGACTTGACAGCTCTCAATGCTGACTCTTAGGATTTTCAGGTGTGGTCCCCCCGCCACAAACCCCTTTCCTTAGTCTCATTTCTTCTTTTCTCTCCTTGCCTTAGCCTGGGCAGCCCTTAGGTTGGGTGGCTTGGTTCTTTTGTTATTGCTTTTATAATTTGTTGTATTTGGCATAATATTATGCCCTGCTCCCATCAAGGCTTAGCCTTTGAGCTCCAAAATACCCAACCCTTGCAAATGAGAAATTTACTCTCAAGATTATTGTCTCTGGTTTAAGTTTTAAGAGACTATTTTGGCACCCAGAGCTAGATGTTAAATATTCTTTTTATGCGCACCATGTAGGAACTATGCATGTTCTAACTTGGAGGTTTAGTTTTAATAGGGGGAGAGACTCATGGTATAAAATAGATAATAATAAAAGAATTAGAGGGATAAATTTGTTAATGTATCAAAAATATTCTCTCACTATACATACTGGTACACCTTAGAAAACAAAATAGCAAAAACAAAACAAAAAAAAACCTGAGTAGCAATAATACAGTGAATCAGCTATTGCTATTATTGATTACCACACTAATTGTTGATTTTTAAACAGTATTTAGTTATCATTTCACTGTCTTTTAAGTATATGCTCTAGTAAACTTTGATGTAAGTAAAACACAAGGTAGAAAAAATGAATTTCAAGGTGACAATATTCAAAATGAGAATAATCTATACTATTTCTCATGTTTAAATAATGAAATAGACATTTTTTTAAAGATTTATTTATTTATGAAAGAGAGAGAGAGGGAGGGAGAAAGCATGGGGGGAGGGGTAGAGGGATGGGGAGAGAGTCTTAAGCAGACTCCACCCTGAGCAGGAGCCTGGCATGAGGCTCAATCTCAGGACCCTGAGATCATGGCCCCAGCGAAACAAAGAGTCGGACGCTTAACAGACTGCACCACCCAGGTGCCCCAGCAGACTTATTTTTTTTAATTGTCTAAGTAATTCCTGGTAACCCAATTTTTGCCAGGTTTGATCGGTTACAAACAGGGCAGATATCACAATATTAAGACTGTAAATGGATGCGGCAGATCAAAAGATGATTGCTTTAATGTTGAAGTGGCGTCCTGGGACTCCCCATGTGCTAAATATTATCTCTTTAGTTGCTGTATTGAGAAAAATCTGGGGATTCTGAAGAAGTGTAACCTGAAGCAGGGTAGCTGAAGCAGTGGAAAGTAAACTCAGTGGGCTTGGCCCAGCAACTGTCCATTAATAGGCCAAACCAATGCCTCCTGGCTGACCCTCAGTCTTGCTTATCAGCCTGTGACAGTATGAAATTTCTTCTCAGCCTCAGATGTGAGCACTGTTCCATGTCTTCAGTTTTTTCTAAAATCAGATAGATCAGGTTCAATTCCAACTCTTAGGCTAGGCAGGCAATTCATCTCAGTCTCAGTGTGTAGGGGAAATGGGCTCACACTGTCTCTCCATTTCTCCCTTGCTTCTCCTCCTCTTCTCCTGCCTTCTCTCTCTAGAGCCTCTATGATTGTTGTGCCATGGATGGAGCTAGTCCTATCCAGAGATCCCACCACACTGGGACGCATAGCATTGAAATGGGGTTTTGATCCCTGCACTCTCTCCCTCTTGTGGATTTTAGTTCACAGGCAGAGACATTCTCATCCCTCACCTCAAAGCCCACTTTCCTAACTTTCTGGTGGCATCCAGCTTTCCTCCTCCAGCAGTGGGCCTGTAACAAATTAGGATTGTTACTAAGGAAAAAGATTTGGTATTACCTAGTGTTTGGATTTTTGAAGGACTTAATACTGACAGGGGGAAAGGAGATTCTTTGAGTTTTGGAAAGGAAAAACACAACACATGAAAAATGGTATTTTTTGTCTTTATAATCCCCCCAAGTACATAATAACTCATCCTAGTCACTAAATTCTTAATCCTCAAGATCAAGGATAGTGTTTTATTTATATAGTCTCATAGAGCATTCCCTCAGACAGGTGGCATTCAGCAGATATTTGTTGAATTAATTAGAGAAGCAATCTTATCCTCTAACTCCTAACTGATTTATTTCTTGGCAATTGTGAGCATTTATTTTCATTTGAATCAGCTGCTAATTTTTAAAAGCAATCATTAAAGTTGTTGCTTTGGAGGTTTGTTTGATAAAGGGGAGTTAGTAATTCTGAATCATTAGCATTAATACTAAAACCTCTTGTTAAAGGCCTTTATTCCGGGTGCCTGGGTGGCTCAGTCCTTAAGTGTCTGCCTTCGGCTCAGGTCATGATCCCAGAGTCCTGGGATCAAGCCCCACATCAGGCTCCCTGCTCCGTGGGAAACCTACTTCTCCCTCTCCCACCCCCCCCCGCTTGTGTTCCCTTTCTCGCTATGTCTCTCTCTGCCAAATAAATAAATAAAATCTTAAAAAAAAAAAAAAGGCTGTTCAACTAATCCCTGAACTGAGTTTAAATGACTCAGTTTCTTACAGTCAAAAATATGTCTAAGAACAATCTATAAGTAGGCACTGTAATTACTACTGGGGTCCTTCTGGTATAATTAGGTAACAGTAAAATGAGTAAGTTACTGTCATGTGGTTAATTTGCCTTTTTTTCCACCTTGATTGTCCTTGTTATGCACCAAAATGAAAACTAAGCAAGGAAAACTGAAATTAAAAAAAAGGCAAGTAATTAGGGGGCACCTGGGTGGCACAGTCGGTTAAGTGTGGGACTCTGGTTTTCGGCCCTGGTTGTGATCTCAGGGTCATGAGCTCGAGCCCCTCATGGAGCTCCACACTGAGCTCGGAGTCTACTTGAGATCTTCTCTCCCTCTTTCTCTGCCTCTCCCTCTTGTTTGCACATGCTCTCTCTCTCTCAAATAAATAAATAAATCTTTTTAAAAAGGCAAATAATTAGTTCAATTCACTTAAGCATTATATGTTCTACCATTAATAACTTGTAATATGTATTTATTCATTCATTTGATGAAGTAATTGAGGGTTTTTTTAAAGATTTTATTTATTTGAGAGATAGAGAGTGAGCATGAGCAGAGACAGGGGCAGAGAGAGGGAGAAGCAGACTCCCCACTGAATTGGAGCCTGATGATGGGCTCGATCCCAGGGCCCCTGGATCATGACCTGAGCCGAAGGCAGACACTTAACTAACTGAATCATCCAGGTGCCCTGAAGTAATTGAGGTTTTTCTAAGTAACCTCTAAATCCCATGTGGTATATGAACTCATGACCCCCAAGATCAAGAGTCACATGCTGTACCAACTAAGCCAGTTAGGTACCCCTTGAGTTTTTATTCTAATACTCATCCCCATTCCATGTATGATAGCCTAAGTTGGGTTATGGTATTTATAATCAGAGCCTTAACTAATACAAAAGGAATAGCATAGAGGGTTTTCTAGGTACAGACATGGATTTTGAGTTCTCTTTAATGGAGATTAAATGAAAGAGTCTGAGGGAAATGCTAGGATGTTTGAGAGGTTCGTGGGATTTCTCTAAGATGTGCAAAGTGACAGTAGGCTGAGTCTAGAAAAGGCAAATCTCTTATCCAGAAAGAATTGAGAAAGAGCCTAGAATATGTTAGACCAGCACTGTCCTGTAGAAATAGAATTCAAACCAACTAAAAAATTTTAAACATTTCTGTACTGATGTTAAGAAAAGTAAAAAAGAAGCAAGTGAACTCAATTTTAATAATTTTTAACTCATATGTCCAAAATAGCATCATATCTATATGTATTCAATATAAAATTATTAATGAGATATTTTATATTTTTTTCATACTAAATCTTTGAATGTGGAGTTTATCTTTCCCTTATAGACCACATCAATTGAGACACTAAGTTTCTATCAGGAATATATGTTCTGCATGTACATGTCATAAAATTTACAGTTAAAAAAATGGATTTACATACTTATGCTATTCTAAACAGTTCTCTAATAACTGAGTTAAGTATCGGTATTTTAATTTTAATCAACTAGAAGTAACATTTCAGTTTCCAGTCACACTAGCTGCGGTTTAAGGGGTGAATAGCAACACGTGGCTCCTGGTTCCCGTACCAGTTAGCGCAGCTCTAGATGGAGAAATTTGAAGTCACAAAGGCAGCCTTAGAACGAGAAACATTATGAAATGCTAGGCAGATACAGAAAAGAGCAGGGTGTGTAAAATTTACAAGTGAGATAATCAGCTGCTGAGTAATCCAATGTTGACCCGGTTAAACTTCACTTGCTCAATATTCAGCCCTTTCCAGTTGCAGTGATAGTCATAGCAAGAACAATATGACTTGAAGCAAGTTTTCAAATCTTTTTGAAAAATTCTACTCTAAGGGGCACCTGGGTGGCTCAGTCAGTTAAGCCTCTGACTCTTGATCTCAGCTCAGGTCTTGACCTCGGCTCAGGTCTTGATCTCAGGGTCCTGAGTTCAAGCCCTGCTTTGGCCTCCACACTGGGCATGGAGCATACATAAAAAAATAAAAAAATAAAAAAATAAAAAGATTCTAGTGTTGTAAGAAAGGAGACAATCTTAGAAAAACACAATTTTTTGAGTTAAAACTTCAGTGTTAAGCCTAACAAACCAAACATACCATTTATGTATAAGGTGTATTTTATATATATGTGTATATATATATAAATACTAAATATATATAAGATGTTATATATATTATTATATATAAGCTCTTAATTAAAGTGCTTCATCTGATAATTTGTGAATCCAATGTTATTTCCTGAACCAAGCTAAGCGAGAAATGCAATTTGCCAGTTTGACTTTGCAGGTGAACTTTAGTCCCGGTGGACTGAATGCATACATGACACACTTGTAATTATTCACCAATCACTTCCACACCTTATATGAGTAGGATAAAATGTCACAGCTATTTTTTGTCTTTAGAGAATAAGATTGCTAAGTCTTCAATCTGTGCCAAACTGAACATGTTCACACACCTCAATTATTGCTCATCATTGAATATACCCTATGCCACCTACCTTAATTCTACAAATAAATGAATAGAGGTAATTTGAGCTTAGCATCCCATTGTAAATAAGTTTGTCGACAGTTACATATCTTGAGCATTGTGGTTGCACACTCACCTGTGGGTAGAACCCTCATAGAAATAGCAGGTAGTTTTAAGGAGTTTATCCTCTATTTGGCTCTTTTACCTAAAAGGTTTATATGAGAATAAACAAAGATTATTTATTTAGAGCTTGCTATAGCAAGAGAGTCAGCACCATCGCTTGCATTTTGGCAGAGACTGAAAGGCAGACAGAGGAGTGGCGAAAGTTTCGTAGAGAAGAGAGGCCCTCAGGTATGCCTTGATTAGTCCGTTGGCAAGGGGAAGCTACAGGTGGGCTAACTGGAAGCCGAAAAGCCTATGTGATTAGTTACAGGTGCGTATTTGGCTTTCTCTGGTTGATCTTTAAATAAGAAGTGGGGATAAAAATTAGGGAAGTTGTCAGTTATTAATCAAGTGCTGGCCATTTGGGGCCAATTGTTATGGGGATTATTGTTTATCTGCCGAGATTGCTACTGGTGGTGGTCTGACTTTCTACAAGTCTGATTTATAGATAGCAGGCTGGCTTCGGGAGCTGTTCCTGTAGAGAATGGGTTGGTTTCCTGGGCTTGTTGCTGCAGATTGTAGATCAGAATTCTATTTTTATATATGGTCTGGCCATTGTCCATTTGCATATTCAGTCTCTTAATATCCATGAAAAAAGATAACTCACTGTGACACTTTCAACATTAATCAGCTGGGAGATTTTTTTTTTAATTAATGGCATTGCTTTTCTTCTTACACTAACTAGATATGCATTTATCTTTTGTTATTCTTTTATGGAGCGTTTATCTGAACTTCTCAATCCTTGTTAAGTTTTTTTAAGGAAAAAAGAACAAAATACCTGCTTGAATGTAACTTTCTAAAGTTATCAATCCTAATCAGCTATTTCTTTGAGTTTTATATTTGAGACCAAGGAAGGAATTCAAAAGTAGGATAAACTGCTTAAATAGAAGTACAGTCAAAATGCTTGGTGGAGACACTGAGACACTGACTGAAAATGATATATCCAAAATTTAGTTCCTTATTTTCTTTTTGTCATAAATAAAGAAATACTCTGAGAAAATTTTCTTTCTTTTTAAAAGTCTGATTATTGTGGGGCACATAGGTGGCTCAGTTGGTTAAGCGACTGCCTTTGGCTCGGGTCATGATCCTAATGTCATGAGATCAGCCTGTGTCAGGCTCCCTGCTCAGTGGGGAGTCTGCTTCTCCCTCTCTCTCTGCCCCTTTCCCCGCTTGTGCTCACTCTCTCTCAAATAAATAAATAAAATCTTAAATAAATAAATAAATACATAATAAAAATCTGGTTATTTTAATGGTATGATTCCTGAGGGGATAAAAATTTTACATGAAATATTTAAAATTTAAGTAAAACATGATCTTCCATTTTTGTCATCTAAGCGTGATTAGACAAAGAGAGGAGATGACACAAAGAATGAGGAAATATATAAGAATTCAGTCTGTTGAATAGAAATTTTGTGTATTTCTGGATTAGTTCCATCAGAATCACAGATTTCTAAGACCAGAGATTTTATTTATTTATTTATTTATTTAAATAATTTGAAGCTAATGAATATTAAGTACCACAAACTGGGTGGTTAACAACAGAAATTTATTTTCTCACAGTTCTGGAATCTATAGAAGCCTGAAATGGCAGTGTCCACAAGGCTGCGCTTCCTGCAAAGGGTCTAGAAGAATATTTCCTTGCCTTTTCTAGCTTCTGGTGGTTGCCAGCGATCCTTGGCATTCCTTTGTTGGTGGCACCATAATTCCAATCTTTGCTTCAGTCTTTACATGACCTTTCCCCCTGTGTCTGTAATGTCTTTGTACCCCAAATTTCTTCTTTTTGCAAAGACACTGGTCTTTGGATTAGGGTCTGTCCTAATCCAGGATGACTTCTTGATTACAACTGCAAATATCCAATTCCTAAATAAGGTCACATTCACACGTACAGGGAGTTAGGACTGCAACTTATCTTTTTTGGGGGACACAATTCAACCCACACCATTGTCTCAGGTGTTAGCATCTGCTAATATTAGATTTTCCTACAGAGAGATTTATCCTTTTAGTTTAAAGCTTTTATTCTGATCAACGTTCTGGTATTTATAAAATTTTCAGCCTGAAAGAATCCTAAGATATATAGATAGATACCCATATCATTTTTTGTTACCCTTGCCAAATGCCAGGCACTGTTCTAAACACATTATATATATTATTCCTTTAATTTTCACAAAGACTCTGTTCAGTACCATTATTACCCCCATCTCATACAGGAGGTAACTGTTGTGAACCAAACCACACCAATTTGATTATTCACAATTATTAAATTGTTTTAGGTTGCTATAATTAAGTATCATTGAGAATCAACTTTGGGCAGGTGGCATGAATTATAACGAACTCAAGTCTCCAAGTGAATTTTGTCTCGTAGTTAACAGCAAATAGGTACAAAAATAGTCATACCACCTGTTACGTATGCTTGATGAAATCTCAGCTCTCTATTCTTTTAAGCACTCTGACAGCACATATCATGAACGTTTCATTCAAGGCCGAAGCAGCCATATTACAGGCAGAGTAACGGAAATCAGCTAATCTCCCAGCGGGAGTCAATGAGAAAAATCCTCTATTAAGTGTCTTGACATAAGGCCAGCAGTCTTCCCATTCTGGGGTATCATTCTGATGGGTACAGACTATCAGATATGTTACATTCTTTTATCTGTTCATGCAAGGATATATGTTCCTACAGAAGATTTCTACACAGTCTACATATCTTGAACATTATTCATTCCACCAAAGAAATTCACTTCTAATTACTAATTATTCTTCTGGTTTTGACAAAAAAAAAAAAAGAAAAACAACACACAGGATACTTCAAGCACTAATAAGAAACTTGGCCAGTGTATACAAAAATTTATAGTGACAAGATTTGAACTATCAATCTACAGTGCCTTTGCTGAAATCAATATTTGATGATTATGGAAAAATAACTTTTGAATATAGCTTTATTTGTAATAGTCTCAAACAAGAGGAAAAAAAAAACATACACAAAATGCCCATCAACAGGTAAATAAACAACGTAAGTTAAGATATATCCATACAGTGGAACACACTCAGCTCTAAAAAGAAAACAAACTACTGATGCACCCAAAATTGGATGACTGTCAAGTTCATTACGTTGGGTGAAAAAAAGGCAAAAAAAGAGGGCATATATATATTTACATAAAATTCTGGAAAGTGCAAAATTATGGATAGTAACAAAGAGCAGATAAATGATTGCCTATAGTGACAAAAGTTACCTTTAATATGTACATTTTATGTAAATGAAACCTCAATCAGTTGTTGAAGATAATAGTCCTTAAGTGTTACCTCTAAATTTGAGAAGAGAGGATACAGAGGAAAGATTGGTAGTTCCCTAGGGCTACAAAATCCCAGACTGGGTAGCTTCAACAGTAGAAGTGCATTTTCTCATATTTCTGGAGGCTAGAAGTCCAAAATCAAGGTGTCAACATGTTTGGTTTCTTCTGAGGCCTCTCTCTTGGCTTGCAGATGGCTGCCTTTTCTATCTTCCTCTCCTTGTCTCTTTGTGTTGTCTGTGTTCTGATCGCCTCTCCTTATAAGGACACCAGTCTTATTGGATTAGGGCCCACTCTAATGACCTCATTGAAGCTTAATCGCATCTTTAAAGGCCCTATTTCCAGAAAGTCATATTCTGAGGTATTGGTGTTTAGGGCTTAAACATATGAATTTTAGAGATGATTCAATTCATAACAGAGATAATAACTCATGTTTTCTGCTCCCTCCCTATTCTTCTCTCATAAAAAAAGCTCTGAAAGAATGATCTTCACACATCAACCTGAACACCAAGCAATAAATATTTCTGAACGTCTAATAATGCCAACCATGTTTACTTTGGAATTAGATGATCAAGTTATCATCAATAATCATATGTCACGTTGAAATGCCTGAATCCATATATCATATAAATGACACTCCACTACACATGCCAAAGTCATTGGATTGGACTGATTTATAAATGTTTACCTTCACAGTTTCCCAGCATAGCGACTTATCAACCTGATCAAATAATATATCCCTACAGGGAATTTCCTCTTCTAATCTGCATCCCCACTCCAATATTTCAGCTAATTTATGCATGTTTGCCACTGCCTTGTGTTTAGCCCTATTCTACTGCATGTGCAACCAGGACATTATCTCATCTGGTATTTCCCTGAGTTTTATAACCTTCTCCTTTGCAATATGCAACATGAAACTCTTTTGAACTCCCTTTTTAGAGTTCCCTTTGCTGAGTCTCCCTGCTGCCCTCTGATTCCCACTCTTCTTAAGGGAGAAAATGTTCTTGGCTCCTACTTGTAGAAGAGGGTAATAAGAAGAAAATCTCTTATTAGGCCACTGCCATTTCTCCCAGTGAGAAGACTTAATAACTGTTGCAGTACAATGACACGAAAGCCAATGGACGCTCAGTCTCTCCCTGAAACTGTGCCCTAAGATAGAGTCTGTGAGCCATTTCATGTTCAGTACATGTCAGCCTGTCACTTGCCTGACTGCTGTATGTCAGGCTGTACTGAGGCCAGAATTCTCAGAGGCGTTTATAGGACCATCCCAGCATGTGTCCCAGGACTGAGTCTTTTCTAAAATACTTCAGTGCCTTAGACAAAGAATAGGAATCAAAGATAATGGATTAGCAGAGATAAAATAACGCCCATGAACTCTTTTTCCCAGGGATCAAGATTGCAGAACGAAGCAGTTATTCACTGTTTGTCTTGCCATTTACTGCCTCAACAAGTTTTATGCCTCAGTTTCTTCACGTGAGGTGTTAACATTCCTGAAAGAGTATGTCATACAGAACTAATGATGGTAATGACTTTGAACATATGAAAGTTTATTATAAATTCTCTGTGCATTCCACATACTAGTGAAAATCGTAATTATATTCTCTCTATGAATACCATACAGAATCTCCAAAAGAATTGCAGTTTTTGTAGCCAGAAATTACCAGAGGCAATTTCAGTCTGAAGAAAGATTTTGTTTGTTTGTTTTGTTTTGTTTTAACTTTATCTGTGAAATTTGGTTACCCTATCTACCTTTATACAGCTCCCCAAATTTTCATAAAATAATTTTGAGCAGATAAGAAAAATTTTATAGTTGATATTTTTATGTAACAATATATAAAATAATTCCCTGGATAGCACCATTTTTCCTATATAAAGGATTTTTTAGCCATAATCTCTTCAGATACTCAGGCGGTATGAGGAGCAAACTAATAAAATTTAACTGCAACACTTTCAGGTAATTCAGTTAATTCACTCCTAGAAGCCCAAGACACCCAAACATCCCCTGTTCCCAGATTTTATTTCTCTTGTTATGATTTTTTTTTTTTTTTTTTTGAGAGAGAGAATGAGAGACAGAGAGCACGAGAGGGAAGAGGGCAGAGGGAGAAGCAGACCCCCTGCTGAGCAGGGAGCCCGATGCGGGACTCGATCCCGGGACTCTAGGATCATGACCTGAGCTGAAAGCAGTCGCTTAACCAACTGAGCCACCCAGGCGCCCTCTTGTTATGATACTTTTGAGCCTCTATTTTTATATTCACAAGAAAGATGCTAACATCAAAATATATACAAAGTTGTCCAAAATTGTGAATTGATAATACATTGCAGTACCATATTATTATGATTGAATTGAGTTGAAGTCTGCACACTATTTCACTGATTTATATAGCCTGAAGTCAGGGCAAAGTCCTAGTTCTGAAAATAGCTGCTCATCTATAGAAACAATAATATAAAGCTTAACTAAATATACCAGTTCTGTCATATTTATAAAAGATTAATATGATTGTGAAAGACTATAGTGATAAATACATTCCCAAGAATGTGTAACTTTTAAACATTACCAGTCAAACATGTGATAGGATTTTTTTCTTACAAAGTTTTTCCTTGTAAACCTAGTCTCAAGTTCTAAATAAACCTCGGGGGTAGAGAAGATCAGCAAATAAGCTTTAAGGAAGACTCCAAGAATTTTATTAGAGCTACCTGGTAATTTCAGGATATTTGTATGGTCCATTCAACCTCCTACCCTCCTGGACTATTTCATACCCTTTTCTTTTTTCTTAAATTGAAAATACTTCCTGCCTCATTTTGTGCTGATGACATTTGATTCCTTTTCACTTAGGAGATGGAAGGAATCAGAAGAGTGATTTTACACTCCAGCATCTGCTAGCCTGCATCCATCTGCTTGAATAGGCTTCGGTTCCCTGTAACCAATGGACAAAGGAAGAGCCTGTCTTGTTCATGGCCAGCCTTTCTTGTCCACTGAAGGACATTGCTTCAGTAATTTCTCCTTCTCCCTCACTATCAATTCTCTCCCCTCCACTGGATCATTCTTATCAAAGCACAAACATATTGTAATATATCCACCTAAAATAACAAGTAATTTACTTAAAAAAAAATCCAATTCACTCTACCTTCCTTTTGAGCTCCTATCCCATCTCTTTCATGCCTTTTACAGCAAAACTCTTCAGCAGTGTTGCCTTCTTTGCTCTCTCCCCTTCTATTCTTCTTATGTTTTCTTTAATTCACTATACTCAGATCTTCATTCCCATTATGCCTTTGAAACTGCTTTTGATACCACCTGGCATATCCATTCATTCAATAATGCATCCAACAAAGATTTTGAGCACCTACTGTATGTCACGTGTCTTCCAAGGCAATGAGTGGAGAGCCTCAGGATCACATTCTTCTTTCCTTCTACTCTGGGAATAAAATGTTTAACTCTCCATGAGAGTATAGCTGGATGTATCTTGGTATACTTTTAGCAAAATTACACAGATGAGCGAATCTTATGCCCCTCAACATCCTGTTCATCAGAGGAGATAGGAAGCAGAGCCACTCCAAAATAGCCCCAGGGAAACTTGACCGTGAGGACACTCAGTTGTGAGGCACTACCCTTGACCTGGCTCCAGCAGTCACGCCCTAAATCTCTGTAAATTACACACACATCAAACATACAAAGAATCTCAAAGCAGATTCGCTTTATTTTAATCAACTTTATCTTCATCACTGCCCCAGACTCCAAGACTGCATGCTGTCTCTTCCCTTCTGCTTTTCAAAGGGATAGAATTCTCCCAAATACAGTTTTAAAAATGGCAATCACCTATTTCATCTTTGGTAAGAAGTAATTTGGGTCCTAAATCTCAGATCTTTTTTTTTTTTTTTTAAAGGTTTTGTTTATTTTTTTGACAGAGAGAGAGAGCACAAGCAGGGGGAGCTGAAGGGGGAGAGGGAGAAGCAGGCTCCCCACTGATCAGGCAGCCTGATGAGGGGCTCGATCCCAGGACCCTCGGATCATGACCTGAGCCAAAGGCAGACGCTTAACCGACTGAGCCACCCAGGCGCCTCTCTCAGAACTTTTATATGATAAACCATAATGATCACTTTTGTATGCTTGCTGCAGTTGATATACGCTTTGTAGTTTCAGTGACAGTTGTGATCTGACCTAAGAAGGGCATTGTCTTTGACTGTAGTCTAGTCGGGTCAACTGGGTAAGAATAACCCTTCCATCCATACACCTCAAAGCCTGGTCTAAAGAGCATCCTCTTTTTAAAGATTCCAAATTTAAACCACTTATTGGGCCAACTGGTCGCCTCTAGCTATTAAGAAAAACATAAAATGAAAGCTGCTCTGGAAAAATAATGATGAAACTAATACATAACATGCAATAAGATGTTACGTGAAACAATCACAAAGAATCACTTTGATTAGAATCGTGAACACACAAAAAAATAACAAACTGCAATTACCGAGTTCCTTCTATTGTATAACTTCAGAGCCTTATAACCAACAATAACAACACATTTTCCAGTGAGCTACTTATCTCTAAGGCCGGCTGCCTATAGGTAGTGTTATCGGTATTTCTCAATCCTAGGCCTTTTTTGACTCCTTGAGATGGAAATAAGTCAAGTGTTTGATAAAAAGCAACCTTTAGGAATATTTAGAACAGGTTTTCTCCTCTGCAAAGGAGTAAGAGATTTGAATCTTCCTAGTTTATGCTGGCAACAACGCAATTGCAAACAGCAGATGGTTACTTGCATATCACAAATAAGTGGAGGAAAAAAGCTAGTGCTACACCAACTGGGATTGCAGCTCTGGGGAAACTTGTCAATTTCAGCAAAGCTTATGGAGATTGAATGTTTATGAGCGAGGAGGAAAGGAAAAGTGAACGGGAGGCAAAAACTTTAATACAAAAAAAAAAAGAGAGAGAGAGAGAGGAAAGGAAAGGTTAATATGGCAGGTGGTCTGGGCTTGTTACTCTTCCCCGAGGAGAGAATAAATGGATTTGATGATTTTGTTACTGCATAATGTGTACAGCATCAGAAGAGTGCAGCATGGACACAGAGTTCTGTAATGAGACAGGGAGAGACTCATCTTGTGTTCACCACTGAGAATATCTTAACATTTCGTTCTCTGAATGGCTCCCCTCTGCATACACTGTCAAGCCTGTACTCCTTGGCTTAGTTTTCCTTTCTTCTCTGCTGATCCTAGTGGGTTGTTTTTTCTCATCTCATCATTAACCCATACCAATTATACAAACTTATGAATAAATATGTCACCTCTGTGGTGTGTGGCTAATGCTGTAATTTGCTCACAGCTTTCCCTGAACATCCTCATATATGAATAAGATTTGAAACAAATTATAAAGGCTATAGAGTTTATTATATCTCAGGGCAGTTCAGAATAATCTTCCAGAGCTCATTTGATATCTGATGCCCATTTTGTTATTTAATCTGTATGTTTCCTCATCTGCAAACAAGGATAATTATAGGACCTACCGCAAAGGTTTGTTGTGAATGTGTAAGGAATAAACAAGCGCTGGAAAGAGCAAGCACCCTGTTGGTTACTTGGTGTTACGTTCAGTGTTACCCTGGTAATAGGATTTATCATGTGTGGATAACACTATAGACCATTATTGAGACTTTTCTCTCTTTAAAAACTTCAGTTTCCCTTCTTCTACCTTCCCAGTGCAGCAGATAATTTTTAAAAATAAGAATAGCTAGCATTTAGAGTTTATCATGTGCCAGGCTCTATTCTGAGTGCTTTCTAAGTATTCACACATTTCCTTCTCACAAAGAGGCTATGATGAAGCTATTGATATTGATAGTATCCCTATTTTACATGTGAGGAAATGAAGGCACAGAGAAGTGAAATGATTGTCCTGGGATAGCATAGTTACAAACTGGAGGAGCTCAGCTTCAGACCCAGGCTGTCTGGCACCAGGGTCCACACCCTTTACCACTTCTCCACATCGCTCTCTCTGCTTATTCCACATTATCCAGTCTCTATGTCTCAGCCCTTCATTCCGTCCCTAACTCAGCTGGCTTCTCACCTGATCTTTGACCTGATGACTTGGCATAGGGCTCTTGTCTTACAATTCTCTCCTCCCTTTCAAGTATCTTCCATCTCTCCCACTTCACTGACTTTTCAGCTGCTTTCCAAACAACCAGGTTTCTTTTGTATTTAAAATAAATAAACTCAATACTTGCATTAATATCATCGTGTCTTGGAATATTTAACTTCTCCCTTTTCTGTTTGTATTGAATTTCATGAAGAAAGGATCATGCCAGATGTCAGCCACGGTAACCACATTCTGTTTGTCCCTTCCTTGTCTACTGTCACCACTCCAGTGGAAGTGCTTTTTGAAAGTCACTGTGATCCAGGCAAATCTAAAGACCTCTCTTGGTTCTTTCCTGTGGGACCTTTAGAAAGACAGCCCACAAAAGCAGCTATTCTTGGCAATGAGTAAATGAGGATAAACACTAGGGGAAACAGTATAAAAGGCTTCCTTAAAAACATTGGTGTTCTTTGTTTTACTTCTATTTTTTTGCTCTTTATGAACTACTCATGATTTCTCAGGACTTAAATGGTTCACTCTTTTATATAAATTTTACCAGTATCTTTGGAATAACTATTCATCCTCTACATTTAAAGGCTTTTTTTTTTTGGTTCATGATTTTGACATTTCCTTAGCATTGTTCTGTTGCCCTAAATTCTAACAATCTTACAAAAAAAAAAAATCTTTGCAAATAGTGTAGATAATTAGCATAATAATGTCTGGCCCTCCATTTCTTAAAAGAATTAACATTTAAGAACTAGTAGCACAGGCTGACATTAAACTGTAGTAATCTATGGACTTTTCAGATAATAACTAATTTAAAAATATTCATGGTTTGATACATTGTATTGTTTAAAAAGATACCTATATGTACATATAGATACAGATACATAATTAAAAATTTTTTTTTTTACATTCCCCAATGATGACTTAGTTCCTGAGTTAAATTCTGCATCTATGGAAGGGTACTTCTTGATTGGACTGGCATTCACGCAATGCCATTTCCTGACTGGGTTTTAGGCTCAGCTTTTTAAGGACATCTTTGTATCCCTCACAATACATAGCACAATGTCTGATATAGAATAAGAGCTCAGTAATTGTTTGTTGAATAAATGCATAAATCCATGGTGGGCTGAAAAGGAATAGGAGAGTATTTTCAGTCTCTCTTCCTTCTCATCCCCACGTTTCATTTAAAAATGATGTGGTATTCCAGGAGAAGAATCCTGGAAGTTGAACTAATAAAATTGATAAACCCCTAGCCAGGGGTATTTTGTCAAATGCTTTTACTGCATCTGTTGAAAGGATCATATGGTTCTTATCCTAAGAAATGGGCAGAAGACATGAATAGGCATTTTTCCAAAGAAGACAGGATGTATGGCCAACAGACAAGGGAAAAAATGCTCAATATCACTCATCATCAGGGAAGTGCAAATCAAAACCATGATGAGATACCACCTCACACTGTCAGAATGGCTAAAATTAACAACATAGGAAACAACACGTGTTAGCAAGGATGTGGAGAAAGGAGAACTCTCTTAAACTGTTGGTGGGATTGCAAATTGGTGCAGCTACTATGGAAACACTATGGGGTTTCCTCAAAAAATTAAATACAGAACTATCCTATGATTTAGCAATTGTACTACTAGATATTTACCCAAAGGATACAAAAATACTGATTCAAATGACCATATGCACCTAATATTTATAGCAGCATTATCAACAATAGCCAAATTATGGAAAGAGCTCAAATGCCCATTGACTGATGAATGGATAAAGAAGACGTGATTACTCAGCCATCAAAAAGAATGAAATCTTGCCGTTTGCAATGATATGGATGGAGCTAGAGTATATTATGATAAGTGAACTGAGTCAAAGACAAATACCATATGATTTCACTCATATGTGGAATTTAAGAAACAAAACAGATGAACCTAGGGGAAGGGGAAGAAAAGATAGAGATGGAAGCAAACCATAAGAGATTCTTAACTATAGGGAACTGAGGGTTGATGGAGGAGAGGTGGGTGGGGGATGGGCTAAATGCAACTAGTGCCCTAAAGAAAGGCACTTGTGTTGAACACTGGGTGTTATATGTAAGTGGTGAATCACTAAATTCTACTCCTGAAACCAATATTACACTATATATTAACTAACTACAATTTAAATACAAATTAAAAAAAAAGAAAATGAAGAAAATAAAAATAAAGGCTCCTCTCAGAAAAATAAAATTAAATTAAATTAAAACTAGGGAGGAAAAAGAAAGTATATGTACACAGTGGTAATATCTTCTCCTTCTACCCAGTTCTGTTCTAGAAACCAGGCTTTTGCCAGGGAGCAATAGTTACATAGTCCTAATAATGCAAATGCTGAATGCTTATTTAAACATAATTATTCTAGAACTCCATTGGATTCTGGTATTAGTGTGGGTTCTCTAGAGAAACAGAGCCAGTAGGATGGAGATTTATATATTGCACGTATATGACATATTTTTATCAGCAATTGGCTCGCAATTATAGAGACTGACAAATCTCAAGATGTGCAAAGTCAGGAAGCTGGACACCTAGGAGAGCCAATGATAAAGTTCCAGGCTGAAGGCTGAAAGGTTCAAGACCCAGGAAGAGCCAGTTTTTCAGCTGAAATCTAAAGTCTAAAGGTAGGAAAAACCTAACGTTCAAGCCTGAAAGCAGTCAAAATAGGAGGTATTTCACCAAATATCTGGGTACACTGTGGCCAAGTCAAATTGACACAAAAAATTAACCATCACAGATCCTGTCAGAGTGTAGTGTATGTTGGAGAGGAGCTAAGCACATGGGTGGGGAGGGAGGAGTAAAAAAACTAACCAGTTATTAAGCAAGTAGATAATTTAAAATTTTATGAATCAGAAGCTGGCAGCAGAAGCATAATATTTGAAACTCTGTACTAGAATATTCCATAAAAAGAAATGCTATGAACTTAGAACAGTTCCTGGCATATGGTAAGCACTCAATAGATGTCAGATATTACTTTTCAAATATTAGGATGGTTAATTTTATACTCTTTTATTTTAACTATATTTATATAGTTCATATATAAATTTTTCAGGTGTTCTCAATTTTTAATATTAAGTAATTAATTTATTATGAATTGTGTGGTGAAAATCTAATGTATATGGGATTCTATAAAGAGGATAAAAAGGTTTATAGCCAGTTCCTGCCAAAGCACCATGGTGAATTGTAAAAATATGATAAGCATTCCAGTCATGGTTAGTTGTAGTACTTTATAAAATAAATTAATTAACTGCCCTATAAAGAAATTTAACTATCATTCATTTTTTTCCTATTAGATAAAGTACTTTTTAAAACTTTTAGCAGATAGCAATTGTTATTAAAATAACTCTTCAGAGATTTAAAACAAACTATTAATATAGTTATATATATATAATATATATGGGAGCAATTTAAATGTGATAATAATAATAATAATATAGTGTTATTTGCCTCAGAAACAGTATTACTAGCCACAACTAAAACAAAAAGCAACAACCATAATTTCCACTGCTCAGCATTGTAAAATAAGTCATTTCCAGGCTAGTTTTATGCTGTTTCAGGCGCGGTGCTAAGTTCTTTATATGAATTTTAGCTTTTAATCTTCCCAGCATGCACAGAAGGCAGATTGATAATTCTAATTTTTAAAGCAACAGAATTGAGGCTTACAGAATAAGAATGGCAATTTGATAATATGGTTTATCTCTCTGCCCTTCTAAAACCCCACTAAAATTAAAACAGGCACTAGAGGAAAATAAAAAAACAGAAGTGTATCTATTATAAGAAATGCCCCGGGGTGCCTGTGTGGCTCAGTTGTTAAGCATCTGCCTTCGGCTCAGGTCATGATCCCAGGGTCTTGGGATCGAGCCCCACATCGGGCTCTCTGCTCAGCAGGAAGCCTGCTTCTCTCCCTCCCGCTCCCCCTGCTTGTGTTCCCTCTCTCACTGTCTTTCTCTCTGTCAAGAAATAAATAAAATCTTTAAAAAAAAAAAAAAAAAGAAATGCCCAAGAAAATGCAATTGAACATCAGTCCATCAGTTTATCAACATCAGTTTCTGGTAGTGAGAGATTTAGGGGAAAGATTTGACATTATGTGTGCTAGAATTCTATTTCCCTTTGCACTCTTCCAAAGTGAGGGACTCTTTAAAAGAACTCTGACAGTTTACATTATATTTCTGAAAAGAACCATGATTGGTATGTACCATCACTCTCAAAAAGAGCTTTTGAACAAAAGCCTAGCTGAAGAAGCCCGAGGAAGCAATATATAAGTTGGTGTGCTAGTATAATTTAATAATCACCAGACACTATCCCTACTCCTGGTCCTGCCTCCCCCCAAATTTTTTAAAAGCTCTGATTTGTAGCATTTGCCCATTTCCACTATGTAAATATTCCCACTGTGGTGGATTTCAAGTTACCACCATGCAGTCACTGCACACAGAATTGGAAATTGACGCAGTCTGCTTTCTTGAGCCCTAGCAGCAAGCTGCATTCCTGTAGCAAGCATTATTTTGCAACATTAAAGCGCCAGCAGGGGATAATGTCAGAGGAAAAAGCATCCCATGGAAGAAAAAAGCCAGCATCCGATACAAAGACCCAACATTAAGTTACAACCAAATCCATCAAGTAAGGCCTGTTTTTGCCCTTTCACCAATCCTCTACTCCCCAGTACCTGACACTGTGGAGACCAGAAATGTGAAGTAAGAAGTGCCAGAGAGTGAGGTAAGAAGTGTATCAAAAGAAAAAAAGAAGGAATGAACTCAATCATGACTTTCTTCCCCAGTGCAGCCTGTGACATGTGTGAGCTTAAGTAGGAGAGAAATTTAAATGGGATAGTGGTCTGTATTTTTATGAGAAAGGCCTACATTTTTTGGTTATTTAAATGTTTTCTAAAAACCATGGAATCTACCCAACTTCATCTAGGAAAAGGAAACCAAAACAACAAATCTTCAGATAGAATCCAACAAATCTTCAGGTAAATGCTGGAGTGCCTGGCTGGCTCAGTTGGTTGAACATGTGCCTCTTGATTTCAGCGTTATGAGTTCGAGCCCCACATTGGGTGTGGAGATTACTTAGAAAAAGAAAGTAAAAATCTAAAAAAAAAAAAAAAATCTTTTTAGATTGTTTTCAAGCTGAAAAGAATTCTTTTTAGATTCTTTTTGGAATTCTTTTTAGATTCTTTTCAAACCTGAAAAGAATTCTTTCACCTTTTGGTAGAGGTGAAAAAGAATAGAGTTGTGCGACCTGTGCCCAACCTAGTCTAACTGGTTCAATTCATTGGTTTTATAATATAGGAACTCAAGCAAGAATAAATGTCTAGCAGAGATATAATTTTAATAAAGAAAAGCCCAGGCTTACCTGAGCTATGCTCTGCTATTACAATACATTGTCAGAATTAATCACTCCCTCTGACCCCCCAGTGTAGGTTATTCATCCTATAAAGCTCTTATTTAGCACAGTCTTCCTTGGGTTTCCTCTTGACTACCTAATCTCTGACTGTGAGCAATTAGGGGGGTTAGAATCAGGGTGTGTTTACTTTTCGTATCCTTGCACTGCTTGGAACAAGGTATACTTTTACCTGTATGTAGTTGTGGACTGTAAGACACTCGAGAAACCTTTGCTCCCTTCAGTAGATTGAAAAGATTCTTTGTTCTTGGTATGGAATTCATTTGCTCAACAAGTCATTTTATTTTGACAGTATAAAGGTCAACTTAATCCCAATTTCAGTCAATAAAGTCACAAATTTCACTCAATTAAGACGAAAACTAATGACATTTTATTACCCAGTGTGGAAAATTCACAGCTCATACAAACCTGAAAATCAACAGAAGTTGGAAAGAGCACAGTTAAATGGTAGATACACTGAATCCTTAACTCTAACACCATAAAAATATTCAACCCTTCTGAAGAATGCTTTCCTCTTGGAATTTTATGCCATAAAAAGAATAGCTTCTTAACTGCATGTGTAATATGTGTCATATTTTAAAAACTACAAAGAGAAATGTTGTCAGACATTCTATAATTTTTGTAAATTAATATTAAATACATGTTAGTTACTATTTTGTAGTAACCAAGGAGAAGAACACTCTTTAAAAATTCGCTGGGACAAAGTCTGTTAGCTCTTAAATTCATTCTGTGGTCTAAAGTCTGAGTCATTTTCCCGGCATAGTGGGCTTATTCTTGATCACATCTATTTTGGAATTTCCTAATTCATGCTCTCAATGTACTTCCCTCCCAAACTTCCTACGAGCGTAGCTTTCCACAACTCAGTTGACAGTAACACTATCACTTTATTGTTGTTCTGGCCAAAAACATTAGCATCATTCATGAGTCCTTTGCCCACACTTCACATTTATTCTGCCAGGAATCTTGCTCACTCTACCCAAAAATATATGTGGAATCTGACCTTTTTACTAGGTCCAAACTACTATCTGAAAGAGTTACAAAACTGATACTCCTATTTCTACCTTACCCTTTTACCATTCTTTTTTCTTTCATGATAAACATTACCTTCTTACAAAGAAATATTAGTCACTTTCTAAAAATTATATTTTATTCTTCAATGGCTATCTCTTCTACCAACATGAAAGTTCCACTAGGGCAGCATCTTTCTCTCTTTTTTGTTGACTTATGTATCAATGTTCCTCAAAACAGAAGCTGGCTTACAGTAGGCACTCTTTAAATATTTGTTGAATGAATAAATACTTTTATATATACATATGTATGTGTGTGGTTATGTATACATATGCATACATATATATGTGTACATGTATGTATGTATGTGCATTATTTGTATTACAATTTATTCTTTTGGTGGACTGATTGCAAGTATATTATTTTGGATCTTATTAAAAACATAATATTTATTCTTTCAAAATTCCATTCTACAAAAAAATCATGGCTTAACTTATATCTATAAATTTTAAATCAGCACTTTTAATGAAGACAACAGAAAATTAGCACTCAAAGACTTTGAGGAAATAAGAGAGGAATGGACTTATGTTGCCTCTGAATATATCCACAAAAAAAACCCAGCATGTTGCTTGTGTTATTTAACAGAAACTTGAGTAGACTAACCTCCTCATTCAAAAATATTTTTTAAATATGTACTGTGTGCATGTTTTTGTAAATTGTTCTGTGTGAGTGTTTGTATGCACACAAAAATGAATGAGACACAGACATTGCTCTTAAAGCCCTAATAAATATTTGATTTTTATTTAATGTAAAAATAATTATAATATGTGAGTCATACTGTTAACTCAGTCATTAGTCTACCAGGAGCATATACATAGTGTTATAGCTACTCAAAGAAAGGAGAGATAAATACAGAGTTTTGTGTTTTTATCTCCTTATTGTGCTGCTGTGAGAAGAGAAAGGAAATTTTTTTCAAATTGGAAAAGTTTTCTTTCTGTTTTGAAATAAAGTATCTGTAAAAGTCTATTAAAATTTCATACGGCAACTAAGGACATTTTGGAGGTATCTTTTTTTAATTTCAAAGCTATTTCACTTTGAAACATGAAATGGTTAAATTTTTATAACATGAGGGACTACAGAGCTTTGTTTTTATTGAACATTGTATTATGGTTATTTCAATAAAAAACATCCAAACCAGACACTAATTAGCTATATATCAAAAGGGTCATCCATATGAAAAGAATCTTAAATACCCCTGGAATTAAGGTAATTTATGTTTATGATTAAATGTAGGAATAATTAACCCATCCCTAAATTATAGAATGAAGAATATAAATTCATGTTACAGAAGCAATGATCCCAGGTAGCATTTACATTTAACTATAAAAAACACAGTGAAATACATTTGCATTTTTGAAAGCTGGTCTAATTATTCTTGACTCAAAATCATAGTTAATCCACTTGGCAATTTCTGAGTATAAATTTTATTCATTTGTTCCTTAAAATATCTATTTCTAGAAGAGAAAAAAAGATATGCCTAAGATATGCTTTTCTCCCCAGTATGACAAATCTCATAAATTCAAAATGTTTGGAAAGTTTTCCCTAACTCTGTTTTTCCCTGTCCCAATAGAATATGACCCACTTCCCTAGTATTTATTCTTCTTTTATTCTTGACATTTTACCTCCAACCTCTTTTACAAATTTCCCTGAGTTTACTACCCATATGACTTTGTTTTTATTTTTTTTCTAAATTCATCTTATGTTCTGTTACATATTAATACATCCATAAGCTTTTAGATTTAGAAGAGTGAAAACTCTTATCTATTACACTGACATCATCTATAAAAATCCAGTGGTGTGCTGGTATACTGGATCTCAAAAGAAAAAAAAATACTAATTTATACTGTTTGCCAATTTCTCTAGTGTAAATATTCCCAGTTTGTTGATTTCAAGTTACCAAACCAGCTGGCAAAATTCCTAAATATTTAAGAATAGGCTTTCACACGCTGGTAGCTGCCAATTCAGACACATGCTGCAGATACTCAACTATCTCTATTTGGAATATTTTAAATTACCTGTAACTACTTCACGAAGTAGCCCATGTATTGCTGGACAGTTCAAGTTTTTAAAAAAAAAAAAAAAAATCTCTTATGTTGGCCCAACATATTTTCCCATGAAATTTGTCCCTGGATTGGCATTAATCACAATTCAAAAGCTATACAATGTAAATAGAAACCCTTTGCCATATGACAGTCATTCAGACTTTAAGGAAGCTTCTGTGAGTGTCTTTTCTCCTAGGTTAAACACAGTTCCTTCTAACTGTTCATATCTGAAGGTTTCCATAGTCTTTAACAACTGATCTTATTCCTGGGCTGTACTGTAATTAACTGTCAATGGGGTCTAGACATTAACACGTAACTCCAGATGTGGTCTGGCTAAAGTAAGGAGTCAAAGAATTATTAATTTTCTTTCCCTGGCCACTATAATTTTTTTAGTACAGTTTGAGGATTCATTAGATATTTTTGGCTGCCACATCACACAGTTGGCTTGCATAGAATTGTAAAACCAACTTTATCCACCCAGGTGTTTGTTTTTACCTAAAAAGCAGTCAAGCCAGTTTTCGATCATTCTGTGCTTGTCCAACTAATTTCTGAACCTAGGTGTAAGAGTTTACATTAATACCTCTTACATTCCATCCTATTAATTAAGCTCTTCTTTTCAAACAATACAATTGAATCCATAGCCTATCAACTCTTTCCATTTTTGTGTTTGTGGTATTTTCAGGTATAAAAGTATGCTTTCCCTCTTTTCACTCAAACTAAAAATAATCTAAAATGGTAAAGATGATAAAAATGAATTGAATGCCTTTCTATAGGAAGCAGCATATGGAAAAACCTGAACTTTAGATCTTTTCATTTTCTCTTGTTCCCTGTTCCTTCCCTCTCGTCCATCATTCTGAAATGAGGAGCTGTAGCCCAGAAAACACAATTAAGCTTTTTGATATCATCTGGAAGGACTTAATTCCAAGTGTATCTTTGTCTCCAAAATTATTTTTTCAGTTAAAGAGATGACAGCTGCACCTGTATGATCCAAACTCCCTGCCCCAAATCCTTCGGGCTTCAAAGTTACTAGAGATATAATTCATGTTCCTTTCTGAGCTATCACTCATTTTCTCATGACTCAGCAGAAGGAAACAGCTTGAGCTTTTTCTAGGTTTTGGCAGATTCCTCCTTATCTCAGATAAGAATTTCTTAGAAGATAACACCTTTCCCAATAAACTGTGGGGAAAGTTTATATAACCAACTCTCTGTACTTCAAAGAAAATCACTAGTGCTAATTATAAGTCTTTTCTCCAGGAAACAAAACTATTTTTTCTGTACAAATCAGGATCTGTTTTAATCATCTTACATCTCACAAAGGACTGAAATCACTTAACAGGTTTTTGTTAATATGTTTACATATGCATCTTTTTTTAAAAGATTTATTTATTTGAGAGAGAGTGCGCCCAGGCGCCTGCACACATAAAGGGAGGGGAGTGAAGGGGAAGGTCAGAGGGAGATGGAGAGAGAGTGTCAAGCCAACTCCGCACTGAGTGTGGAGCCCTACAGGGGGCTGGATCCCACGACCCTGAGATCACGAACAGACAAAACTAAGAGTCAAACCCTTAATTGACTGCACCACCCAGGCGCCCTGACATATGCATTTTAAGTGAGAATTTTCTCAAGGGGCTAACTGATATAGTAATGTGATTATAAGATTAATTAAAATCTCTCTGGAAACATTGCTGTTTCTGTATTGAAATAACAACCGTTTTCTCCATCATTCCCCAATGAATTAGATACCAGGAAATAATTTTATCTTGCATTCTTATATTCCAACTCCTATTTTAACAACCCACTGCCCTTCTCACATGTAACTTGCTCCTTCTTACTTTTTGGTTTTATTGCTTCCAATTAGATGTTTCTTTCTGTCCTTATTTTATCGATTTGTGTTTCTCCTATCAAACTCAAGCTCCCAACAAAGCTTTTCTAGTAACCTTTCCTTATTAATCATACCTGACCTTAATCAATCCTTTCTATGCATTCCCTCGAGCACTGAAGTACCCAGTGTGATGCACACTAAATCAAACATATTAATATGTTGTGGATATATTAGTGCTCATTATTTTCAAATCTCTTTTGCATGCTTCCCCCGTTATATGACAACTTCTTACAGGGTAGGGATGTGGTCAATCTCACCATATAACTTCCTGCTCAGAACACTTCCAGGGCCTTTGTGATAAAGTGAGAATGCCTTAGAACAGGATATGAAGCTTCTGACTTCTCTCCAGGCTCAACAGGATACACAGCTCCTCATGTCCTAGTCTCCTGAGGTGCTCCATAAAGTTCCCAGAAGTTACTATTTCACATTTAGTGTGCTCTTGCTGCTTCCTGGAATGACCAAAATTTCTGCCCAGTTTGGAAGAAAATTTCTTCACCTTTAAGGGTCAGGCTCAGCTCAAGTATCCTACCTATCCTGAGGAAATCCAGCCCTAACCTCTGTGGCCCTCTTTCCTACTCAATTCTCTTTCCCACCAGTGATGCAGTTCTGTAGATGGTAGCTGATAGAGCACAGGCTTTAAAGTCACATAGACTGGTGTGAACCTAGTTCTACCACTTTCAAGTTGTGGGCTTTCTGCCAAGTTATTTAAGGATCCTAAACCTCAGTCTCCTCATTTGTCAGTGGGCAAAAGTTCCCCTTCCTAGGGTGGTTGTAAGGATTAAATGAGTAATGCATTTGAGGTGCTTAGCAGTGAGGCTGGCACAGAGTGAGCCCCCAATAAATGGCAGCTTTTATTGGACCATAAGGTCCTTGAGACCAGGTCATCTATGAAATCAAGTGCCTAATGCTTAGTAAGTACTCAGGAAATGGTTACTGAATAATGAAAGTGAGCACCTCTACCACCAGGGAGCAAGGTATCCCCGGGGTGAGGATAAGATTAAGAGGAAGTAAGAGGTAGATTATTTAAATCTTTTTTCATTTTAGCTTGCCGTACTTTAGACCTCACCTACAAAAGATTTTTACTAGCCTTTCAGCACATTTATATGTGAGGGATATTTGAGCTATGACTAAAATTTATATGCAGAAGAGTGGGAAAGTTAGTATGAAAAATAAAAATTCTAATTAAGAATATTTTTAGAGTTTAATGAGACCCAAAGCCTTTTTTATAGGTAGTTACTCTTCCATTAATTTTCAGATCTATGAAATGGTAGAAGGGAAGCATTAGGATGTTCATATGACAAGTTCCTTAATCAAAACACATGGCAGTTGCAATTTCAAAAGGCCATTGTAAAAATCAGTATAGTTGTTTATATGACAAACTTTTTGATGTGTTATAAATTGAAGCAGGCTTAAGTGAACAATGACATTCAAAAATACTAGTTTACTATTGGGAGAATGTCTATAGGTAAAAAGTAACCAATTATATTTAATTCTGAAAGACAAAAATACTAGCAACTGCACATTCGGAAACAAGTCTATTCGTTTCCACAAAATCTCTCCTACAGTGGATATTCTTTACTTTTTACTTATACGTTGAATAGCTTCCTAATGGTTTTTTCCAGCTTCAATTTTTTTTATTATTGTTTATGAACATTTGGAATTATATTTAAAAACAAAACAAAACACCACAAATACCACTGTTACAGTTAGAGGCCCTCTTGGGTCTCTACAATGATACTGAGTGTGCTCACAACGGGTTCCCATTATTTAGTCTTAAACAACCATCTTTAAAAGAAGGAAGAAAAAACTTGTCCCACTACCATTTCACTTGTTTTAATGTTTCTTCACAAATGGTAAAAAATACTGAAGTACAGACAAGGAATAATCATAATGCTGTGGCCAACATTATAAATGTGGAATTATAAATTTAAAACATTTTCTGGTTTAAAAATAAATCTGGGGTGCCTGGGTGGCTCAGATGGTTAGGCGTCTGCCTTCGGCTCAGGTCATGATCCCAGGGTCCTGGGATCGAGTCCCGCATCGGGCTCCCTGCTCGGCAGGGAGTCTGCCTCTCTCTCTGTCTCTGTCTCTGTCTCTTATGAATAAATAAATAAAATCTTTAAAAAAAAAAAAATAAAAAAAAAATAAAAATAAATCTGTAGTCAAAACAGCTGTGCGGGGTCTCTGCGTCTAGTAGGGCTGGTCTCTGCGTTCCTGACAGTGCTCACTTTAATCCGTTTTTTCAGGTCCTCCACGACCTCCTCTTCTTCCTCCCATCTGTTCCATCAAAGGTCCAGGGAGCCCACCAGGGCCGCCCCATCTTCCCCCACTAAAGCGACCTCGGTCCATGCCCCGGCCACCATGGAAGCCCCCTTTGTCTCCACCATGACCACCTCTGAACATCCCACCCCAACCATCGCAGTCCATGGGGCCACCTCTTCCTCCCTGCGTGCCCCCAGAGCTGCCTCTGCCACGGTCACCACCCAGGGGTGGAAAGGGTGGTTGGAAGGGAGCCTTCAAGCTTTGGAGCCTTAACATTGGTTGCATTCTGTTCTCCAGGGGAAGTTCTGGTTTCCACACCCTGGACTGGGGCACTGCCAGCCTCCAGCTCGGTGCTGGACGTTTCCTCCTCCGGCTGGGTTCCCTCTGGAACCTTGGGGCCCTCTTCGGGGAAAGCCACCCCTGTTTCCTCCATGGCCTCCCATGTGACCCATTGGGGCCCCCAGGACCTCCTTGGCTCCCCAGACCTCCACGGAGTTGCTGCGGCATCCCTCTGCCCTTACGGGGAGGCGTACCACCCTGCATGCTGTGCATCAGAGGCTTCTTCCTAGCAAGAGAAACCTTAAATTTGCTCCCTTGAAAATCTTTCCCATCAAAGCACTCCATGGCAATCTTGGCAGTTGGTGGGTCTTCACAGGACACTGCAGCATCACCTTGAGGCTTTCTTGTTTCCTTGTCCAAGTAGATCTGGATCGTGGGTTGTCCGTTTCTCTTGTTCATCTTAACAACTCCATACTGCTTAATGAAGTCTGCCAGATCATCTAGAGTCCCATTGTCATTTAAGCCTTGCACATAAATTGCACTGTTGTCAGAGTCTTCATCTGGATCTACAGGTGGGCCTAGATCAAGATCTGGTCCTTCGACCAAGGGCCCACCAGGCATATTGAAGCCACTTCGCTCTCCAACACCCATTCCACTGCATCCTCCTTCCTGCCCACCTCTGCTCATGCCTCCACGATCAAATCCCCCTCTTCCCCTGCCCCATTATCAGGGCCACTCATACTCTGATTCTCTCCTGGTCCAGAAAATCCTCCAGACTCCTTCCCATAAACACCCATGCTGCTGGGGTGGTCCTGTCAGAATGAACTCTGCTGCCCATAGCTGCTGCTCTGTTGGCTATACTGACTTGGAGCCTGGCTGTGGGATCCAGTTTGGGGGGGTGGGGGGAGATAACTAGCGGGCAGCTGCTGCCCCTAGCTGCTTTGTTGACCATAGCTACTCTGCTGTCCATAGCTGCTGGGCTGCCCATAGGTGTTCTGCTGAGAGGAACTGCTCTGATCATAACTAGTTGGCTGTGCAGAGGAACAGCTGGTAGGAAGATAAGATGGTGGTACCCTGACTGGCTGCAAGGGGTAGCTCCCAGGTATCTGAGGATAACTATAGTTACTCTGTCCGTATCCTAGGCTGTGCTGGTTGTAACCTCCTGTGCTAGACTGAGGTTGACTAGTCTCAGCAGATTTGTTACCATCCTGCGGTTTTGCAGGTTCAGTGGCTGCCGGCTGCTGCCCATAGGCTGGGTAAGCAGGCTGAGTGCCGTATGCAGACTGAGCTGCCTAGGAGGCCTGGGTGGTAGTGACCGAAGCAGTGGTGGTATCATGAGCACCAGTGCCGTCCCCCTGGACAAACTGACTGTATGCCTAGGGTGGGTGGAGGGGGGCAGTTGGAGTAGTATAACCAGCAGGATGCTGTCCATAAGAAGTTGCCTAGGCGGTCTGCCCATAAGTCGCAGTTATCTGAGTCTGGGTATAGCTGACATCAGTGGGCTGTCCATAGGTTCCATAACTTTGCTGCCCATATGCCTGGGTGGTCTGTGCATGTTCTTGAGTGGACTGGGCAGTGTATCCACTGCAGCCTTGCTGGGCTGCAGCTTGGCTGTAGGTACTGTAATCTGTGGACACCTTTTTCTCTCCTTCCTTCTCGATCTCTCTGTTTCCAGCTTGAATCTTGACCTACCATAACAACTCCTTTGAAAATTGGCCAATATAATCTATCTAAAGCATAGTTCTGATCACATGCCATCTCCACTCATTAATTTTTAGATGACAGGCATTCTTGAAAATTGCAAAGTGATTAAAAAACTTTAATCAAGTTGAATTTTCTCAAAAGAAGTAAAAATGATAGAAATCCAAGAAAGAAATCCTTTGTGTTTTTTTTACATGTTACATGAATCTGAATAAAATATTAATATTTACAGAGAAAAGTGAAACTTCAGACAGCATTAGTCTATAACCATGAATTTATTATCCTGCTTCTCCATTATAAATTTCTTTTTATATTCAAATGTCTGCCATGATTTTTCATATTTAGTTTTTTCTCACATTATACTGGCATTGATCTGGTTGTGTTTTCACTATGGTGAAGCAAGTCGATAGCAACAACACATTCTTGTTTGCTTTGTGTATGATGAGCCCCATTTTTCCTTTGTGTTGGTGGCCTTTTAACAGTTATCAGAGATCTTCTTTTGAAATGAAAGGATTTTTTTTTTAGTTTTGATTTAATCTAAAATAAAGATTAAAAGAAAAAAATAACTTGGGATAACTCTACATTCATAAACCAAGCATCTGAACAATGTGAATTCAATGTCCTTTGGGAAGGTCAGTTCCACTTAGGAAGTCACCTGTCATCTTGCTCAGTACTTATCTTGCTTCCTTTATTTGCAGGGATACTGAAATGAGTTCCTACAAAGGACAAATGCTTAATACTCAAATGATGGGATCTCTTAGTTTTTGAATTTCTCTTATTAATCTGAGTACACATTTTAAAGAAAGGAATACATCTCGTCTCACCACAGTGTTTCTTTTTTTTTTTAAGATTTTATTTATTTATTTGACACAGAGGGAGAGAGAGAGAGAGAATGAGAGAGAGATCACAAGCAGGGTGGGGGGCATGGGCAGAGGGAAAGGGAGAAGGAGGCTCCCGGCCAAGCAGGGAGCCTGATGCAGGGCTCGATCCCAGGACCCTGGGTCATGACCTGAGCCAAAGGCAGACACTTAACCTACTGAGCCACCCAGGCACCCCTCACCACAGTATTTCAAAAAGCATATCAATTAATCATCCATAAATGAAAGGCAGGTATATAGCATTGGGATTCTTATATTCTACCTTGCATTCTACATACAGTTATGCATTTCATTCTCTCCTAGTTGATCTGGAGCTCCTGTAGATAAAATACCTGCCTTGTCTATTTCTTTTAGCACTGACAGAACATAATACATTGCTTTACTCATTAGAGTAGGTACATAAAAAATGTTTATTGAGTCAAATTGTATTTGATTAAATTTCATGACAGGATAGCTATTTTGAAGAGAGGGAAGATGTATTTATCGGAATTGTTGTTTTGTGATTATACACTGCAACATTCATTAAAAGGTCCAAGCAATTTATATTTAGAAATGAATATGCCAAGCAACATTACCCTTGATTAACAAAAATTCCTCTACCGAAATTTCACCACTCTAGTAGAAAATGGGGAGTTTCATTGTTGGCAAGAAACATTCACATAGAAACCAAATGATGAGAAATATCCAGCACCTGCTGCCTTTAGGCAACTCTAAATTAAAGCTTTCTATGTTTAGACATACTACACATCTAGATAGCTAAAGTGTAAAATTATTTTGCTTGGCAAGATTTTCCTACTTCATCTTCTTGATTTCATCTGCATGAAATAAGTCAGTCAACCACTATTTGTTGGCTAGGTGACAAAATCTTTGTACCTTCCTATCAGAGAGTTCACTGAATTTATTGATTGGTCTTCCCAGGGTTTACTTCTAACTATACAGCTATTAATTTATAATATACAGAAATGCAAATCATAACTCTCACATAAAATGAACATGAGCCAAAAATTTTATTTAACTCATGAATTGATGAGGGAACCAATAAGATACTATAATGAATTCAGAGGAAGTTTTGGCAATTGGGCCTTCAGAAATGCTGGAATTAACCTGCAAGATTAATTAGATGCAAAACTGCTTAATCTTCCATACAGCAATAATGGGTAATATTTGGCGTTATGTTTTCTAGAGGGCAGAAATAAATTTTATCTTTTTTTCTGGGCCATACTGATTTGTACTACTAACATTTTTTTAATGTTATCTTCTACTTTTACAGAGATTTAAAATGGCCCTAATCAGCAGAAAGCCAGTTAAAGCTACATACCCTGGTGTGTAGAAAGCCAGTTAAAGCTACACACCCTGGTAGAATCTGTTAAAACCCAGCGGGTCCACTAAAAGCATATCCAATACTCTTCTTTGTCAGTTTGGGCAATTTTTTTCCTGAAAGTTTATCTAGTGTTGGAATGTGACCTTGATATTTAATCTTTTTCAGGATTTTTTTTCTCAGCAGTAGAGCTTATTGCAGTTTATTAACACACTGGTACTCAACAATGTGATTGCTTTTTTAAGGGTATTAACTTTTGATGGGCAACATACTGGTTCAAGATTTAGCTAGTTACAAGACTCATTCAACTTAGGAGGGAACACTTAGGAATTTCTGATTCTGTGTCTTTCCTGAGCTCAGTCCTTTCCAGTCAAAGCTGTACCTCCTTTCTCTGCTTCTCTAACCACTAAACAAGGATTCGTTATCTGTTTTCAACTATGAGCCCAATGCCCAGATTAAATTCAAAGCTGTTTCCAGTTCTGAAGATCAGAAACTCATTCTATTTCCTCCTTAACTTCCATGCCCGGAAGTTCTTTTAGTCCTATGACACGTGGGCCAGGACAAATTTCTTTACTGTCAAAGAGAGTCAAGAGTGGAGTGGAAGGGGAGTTTAAACAGTCTTTCTGTGTCAGTGGATCACTTATTCCCTGATGAAAGTCAGGAGTAGTTGCACTTGCAGGAGTGGTGGTGAGGGGTGGACACATGCACTTAGAGCCATGCCTTAGCCAAATAGATAATGATAACCCTTTAAAAAACACCTCAGAAAGTATCTCCCCTCCTTCAAGTCAGAGGGAGCATTTGTACAGAGCTAGATTTCCAAGGACTCAGTCTGTAGGAGTATAGCTATGGGGGTGAGGAACTAATTATTTTACAAGCAAATCATATTCTATATTTGGTGACCTGAAGAATGACATTCCAGATTATTCACCAAGTATAACAATATGATTAATTGCTCCTTGAAGCTACTTTCAAATATAGTCAAATCACACTCTACTGATATAAATTAAACATGCTTTCATGTGCTGTTACTTGCAGTGGTATCAAAGGTGAAGTAAAGACAGGTAGGAATGAAGGCAAGGAGCCCAATTAAATGGTTACTTTAATAGTCCACCTAAGTTGTAATGATAGTCTGGACCTAGGGCAGTTGCTATAGAAAAGAAGAGATAGTTCAAAAGCATATTTAGCAGGATGTGATGAATTAGGTGTGAGGGAGAATGCAGGGTCTAAGATGACTCAAACGTGTTAGCATCTCTGTAAACAGCATCTCTGTAAACAGAGGTTTCAGGATATTACATGAGAGTAGAGTATAAGCGTTTGGGAATCAGTAATGATTATGATCCTTCCAGACCTTGAGCATGTGGAAAAACAAATATTTTCTTTTGGGGAAAGATTTAAGAGTTTTCTTCTAATAAGAGAGGTAGAAAGAGTTGGCTTTTCATTTTATTTTGTTTTATAAATATTTTTAAATATTAGACTAGTAATTCATTAGGCATATTTAAAAGGTGTGGCAAGGGGGGTGAGGGAAAGAACAGCTTTGTATGAGAGTGAGACTGGGTAAATAGTATACAAAAGAGAGGTTTCCATAATAAATGGTGATCAAGATGTAAAGATCAGGATTGTAAAGTTGCAATGATCTGACTGTAAAGTTTGAACTCTAATGTCAACCTGGGCACAGAATCTCCTGGTGTCTCAGCAAGAGAAGCTCAGATACGGGCTTGGAGGCTTCTAATTCTTTTGGAGTCAGACTTGAGGGAGTTTCTCGCTTCTAGTCTAGAGTATAGTGTTTGCCTTTATGAACAGCTTTTAGATGTTCCCCCTTTTCTCCACTAAACGATCTCCTATTGCATGGTTTCCTTTTCATCCAAGATTCTCTCTTTTGAGCAAGATTTGTCTTTTTCAATGTCTTTCTTGGTGTGGTACTCAGAAATAGTGTACACAGTGCTATCCTAACCTAACTAGATAAGAGGACTAAGATATCCCCAATGGATAGATGAGTATAAGTTCAGGAGCATACTGTGGTTAGCTCATTTGACATCATACTATCGACTTAAATTGAAGTAACTTCCAATAAAGCCCTAATTTTCTTTTTCAATATGTATTTGTGTGTGTGTGTGTGCGTGTGCGTGTGTGTGTGTGTGTGTGAGAAATATAGTTAGGTTTGATCAGTCAATATAATATGTCATCATAAATCCTGTACTTATAATCCTTTCCAATATTGTGTTTTCAAGCATGTCGGTAAGTTAGAATCACCAATGATAATTACAAATGTGAAATAAAACAAAGATAGAGCCTGTGTCATGATGTTAGAAATCTCTTTTCAAATTGACATCCATTATGTATAGTGATTGATTCACTTACATTTAACTGCACTATCATCTTTTCCACATTTACGTATTATCTGTAAGTATCCCATAAACAATGTTGCAGATTGCTCCATTCGTGCTATGCAGTCTCTTTACTTGAGTCCAATAATCCCATAAATCTGCATGTTCTAGAATTTTTGGATATATATATACATACACATATATATTAAATGTCTAATATGTTAGATATTTATATATCATACCTAGATACTTTAGGTGTGATGAAAATACTTTGCTAAATCCATCCTCTGAATGCTCTTGTTTCCCTATTTCCCCCAATCCCTTCAACACATAACTCTAAATCTTTGGTCAGTTAGTTTTGTTGAGACGAGTATTTTGACTAACGGTTTTACTATAAGGTTTCTAGAGTATCTTCAACTGGAGAGTCTGTGGAAGGTTTGGGATAATCATAAAAGCTGGTGTCTAATTGATGAATGGTCTGACAATAAATATCTCTCTGTCTCTCAAGACTTAAGTCATTTATTTATCAAACAAAGGACTCATTATGTCTTACATATATTAAGGTCACTTTTTGTTAACTATTGTATGTACCAGGCATAGGGCAGATATTGGAGATACAAAGATAAACCCTAATTAGTTCTTATCCTAAAGGAGCTAAGTAAGCATCTAATAACAGAAATAGGTAGTACTGAATGGTAAGAGATATAAATAAAATATTATGAGAATATAGAAGACCTGAAGCATGTGCCAGCTGGAATTTAAATCTAAAGAAATTTACAGTGTTCTCAAATTAATACTACTTATACGGAGTTTTATCTGAAACTTTTTTTATTCTATAGAGAAGTCTGTTTTGAGGCAAACACTTCCATGAAGCATTGCATCAGACCCGTCTTGGCCCACCAACATGAACCTGCCACCTACACCCATGTTCATCAACCCCTTCTTTTATATTTTTGTGGTGGTTGTGTTCTTGGGCTTAGCGTACTACAGTCAGAACATCCTTCGGTATAACTCAGAATGCTGAATAACAATCAAGTTCAGTCTCAATTGCACATGAACCTGGGGTCTATTTCCCCACATGTATTGTTTAGCACAAAAGAGAAGAAATGCATTGCTTTGTGGAGGAGAAAGCAGGCCTAGGCTTGTTGACACCTATCTGTGGCTCCTTTCCAGGGGCTTATTTTCAAAAGCCAGATCCCCATCCTTTTGTTGAGTTGAAAAATTGAAAACAAATAAAAAGCTATAGGAAACTTCCTTTGTGGAAGAAGAAGCCATGTGTGAAGAATTTTCATCCACCATGCACTGCCATGTTACTAAGTGTAAATAGCAGGAGCATTGCCTAATGATTGAATTTGCCTACAAGTGATTAAGGTCATACATTACATAAAGAAAATGAGCATACTGCTAAAATAATTGCTCCAACACTAATTCCACCCTGTTACGTCTTGCTAAGAATCCTTTGCCATCAATGCAGTCCCGTCATGTTTATTGCAAGTTTCAAGCCTGGCCTATTACGATAGGCTTTTTCACTAAAACTTACTCCTTTATTGCCTTTCAGGATCAGGAGGACTAGATAATGAAAACTTAAATTACTCCCATTTGTAATTCTGTTGCTTACAAGGTCATCAAAAGCTACAGAATTTTATTGGTATGTTTGAAAAGCCATATGAAAGAATTAACTTTATATGCTTTTATGCTGGCGACTCTATTACAATATTCTCTTTCAGTTTCTATGGAAAGTCCTTTCATCCACAGAATGACAAAATTAAGAGACATTCTGCAGTGAAATAAATTCCTTTCATGTTTTAAGGACTAGAGTGATTTACAACTCCCCACTGAGATGAAGGTGCTCAAATTATCCCCCCCACCCATCTTTCTTTTCAAGTTTAAAATGAACTGAGTGAATTTGCCTTTGGTGTTTTATAACGTCAATGAACTTTAAAGAGCTTTTGAACAGCCACCAGGGACTAGATCATCATTTTCTTTATGTTCCTCTCCAGTTGAAACTGCCTCACTGATTTAAGCCAGGGCTCCCCAACCTGGATGCCTTGGTACTTTAGGGCACCATGGACACTGTTCCCAAAAAACTTGCCCAACTGGGCTTTCCTTGAAGATGAATACGTTGCTCTCCTGTGAAGAAGGACTACAATCAGAAGATGGGCTTCTTGCACACAGGAGATTTGGCCCCTCCTTCAAGTTAAGTCTCCACTCTCTCAAATAAAATCTCTAAGACTCCTGTTGTGTACATGACATTTTCATAAGAGCTTCATCCTTTGACACCGGCATGCCTGCCCACCACCCACCGCCTACGTCCCATTCAAATCAGAAACTGTCTCATTCTCCTTTCCTCAGGCACCAACAGATTTAGGACGAGCACTGCTGTTTTAGTTATGCGGCAGCTAAGCTGCCTTCGATGACCAGAAGTTGAACTTGCTCGTAAAGTCAGACTTTCAAAGCTTGGGACTTAATTTGTCAAACAGGTACAGGTACGGGGCATAACTAATATAAAAATAATAGTTCTTTTCAATTCTGAGATATTATTAGCTGTCACAGACCAAGCAGGCTTGAGCCTGTATCTCTCAGGAATGATAGACCTTGAAATAAACACATGCTCTTTCATGAATCTTGTTGAATCTTGAGAAACATTTTTTTTTCAGGGTTGATATATTTATTTATTTTTATTTTATTTATTTATTTTAAAAGATTTTATTTATTTATTTGAGACAGAGAGAATGAGAGACAGAGAGCATGAGAGGGAGGAGGGTCAGAGGGAGAAACAAACTCCCCGCCGAGCAGGGAGCCCGATGCGGGACTCGATCCCGGGACTCCAGGATCATGACCTGAGCCGAAGGCAGTGGCTTAACCAACTGAGCCATCCAGGCGCCCAGGGTTGATATTATTTAGAAAAAAACTAGATAGTGCTCTCTTGAAAGGTTTAGCTATTTATAGGTATATTTAACATAATATGTTAAAAGTTACTTTTCATAATAAAGGCTATAAAGTACCTATGAAAAGGTAAAATGCTTTCTAAAAAATTAGAATAGTTTTTTAAAGTAAAGTCAAATTTATTTCTTTAAGACACAACTCAAACGTTACCACTCTGATTTTTCCCAACATAATTCAATACAATTTCCCTTCCTCATCTATACTATTATTTTAGCCTTGATTATACTCATTTATTGTACTCCACCTTTGATACCAATAGTCATTTAGCCTGATCACAGTCTAATACAATTAGATTTGTATCCTGGATATTTAAATAAATGCCTGAATTGTATTTTATTATAAATAACTATATTTCACAATTTGGTAAATTGTTTTATATGCCCTTAGGCAGTTCTGTAGTAACTAAGTTATGGAAGTTTTAGAATGGTCTAACAATAAGTTTTTGAAGGTAATATAACTATAAGTAGAGTTAGAATGGTTTGTTAATCTGTTTTCAACACACATCTGATTGGGTATGTCATATTTTCACAAATAAATCCAAATATGTGCTAAACACACAAGTAGATGAATTCCTAAATTTCAGTTTTTAAGAACTGAGCTTAAATAGAGAAGTATTTCAATTAAGAAAAGGTGATGACATCTCCCTAAATGAGTATGCAGGTATACACCTTGGATTTAAAAGTGGTCTCCTACTGCTAAGGCTGGCAGACATGATGAAAATGGCCCAGACAAATGAAATTCCAGTGTTCCCCGCCTGACTCTGATCCTCATATTTACTTTTTCTTCTTATTTTTAACACACTGAATCTGCTGCTTGCATTTTAATTTAGGCTGATGGTGATACTGTCTTCTGAGATTATACAGGTGTTTTATGGGAATTTTTATTCCAGAGCAGCCACTTAGAAAGCTGAATTGGGTTATAAGTTATTAACAATTAGAAAACAGGGGATGTTTTCTTCAAACATGTTTTCTTCCCTAGAGAACATATATATGCTTATCAAAATATTATTATTCCTTGAAAACATTTATTCAGCTGAACAATGGTTCTTGTCTTGTTATAACATGCAGGATATCAGGATGAATGTTAATGGAGGTATACCATCTTTAAGGAATGAAAACGAAAAGCAAAAAAAAAAATGCCTACTCATTTGAATTAATATTTCTAACTCATTCAAGAAATATATATTCATGGAATTAAGTAAGAATTCTGGATACAAATATGTGATTTTTATTCACATTGGTCTTCTTTCTAAGGAGTGTGGCATTATGAATTCTGTCCAAATAGATCTATTTTTATATAAAATATGGTTGAAAACACTAAATATGTGACTTATAAACTTTTCTACACAGGGTAAATGGATATATGGCAATAATTTAGTTAATCTGATCCCTGAAAAATTCAGTATGGAAAAATTCAGATGAAACTGTTGGTTCTACTTTTTTTTTAATTTTGCATCTAAGTTGACAAAAATAACATGATTATTGCTAAGTCATCATTTTTTTATATTGAGACAGATAGTAAATTATATCTATTTTATCATTTATTTACTTTTTTAGTCAGTTATTGTATTCTTTATTTTTTTTAGTAATTTATTAAAAAAAATTTTTTTATTAACATATAATGTATTATTTGTTTCAGGGGTACAGGTCTGTGATTCATCAGTCTTACACAATTCACAGTGCTCACCATAATACATACCCTCCTCAATGTCCATTACCCAGCCACCCCATCCCTCCCACCCCCCTCCACTCCAGCAACCTTCAGTTTGTTTCCTGAGATTAAAAGCCTCTTATGGTTAGTCTCCCTCTTCAGTTTCGTCTTGTTTCACTTTTCCCTCCTTCCCCTATGATCCTCTGTCTTGTTTCTCAAATTCCTCATATCAGTGAGATCATATGATACTTGTCTTTCTCTGACTGACTTATTTTGCTTAGCATAATACCCTCTAGTTCCATCCATGTCATTGCAAATGGCAAGATATCATTTTTTTGATGGCTGCATAATATTCCATTGTATGTATATACCACATCTTCTTTATCCATTTATTATATTCTTTAGATCTTTAGTATATCCTCTACTTGGTCATCAACTCACCTTATATGTGCTAATTTTATTCTAAATAATGATATCAAGTTTTCCTAACCTGTTTGTCCATCCCACGTTTGTGTGTGTGTGTGTGTGTGTGTGTGTTTATTAGGCCTAAATGGAGATGGATGAGTGCTAATGTTTTATTTAGAATAAAATACCTTTTTTGTCATCCATAATAAGAAATTTTAAGTTGCTGTTTTGTATTATAGGTCTTATATTCACCCAGTAATTTATTAATTCCTTCCACAAATATTTATTGAATGCCTTTTATCTTCTAAACATGTGATAATAATTATTCCCATCTCAATTCAAATCTAATTAAAAGATATCTACAATTCTCTTTTCCTCCTGTTAAATCAAATTATACAATCCAATCCAGATTAGCAATATACCAAAAATTGGTTTCTCTGTCCCAGAAATCCAATGGTCCCATGAAAGAAAATTGCTGGTTCTCTCTCTTCTAAATACTGTGTAACTTGAATTATACCTACTGTACACCTAGAAAAAAAATTCTCATGTGTATTAACTATAACCAATATTTTAGTTTTGTTTAATATGAAAGCCATGAAGAAAGATTTGTAATTTTATAAATAGCAACTTACTTTATTCTTAAAGTAACTAAAGATCTCTTCCAATCACCTAAACCACCATGTAACTATAGTTCTTTTTATATATATTAATACTTTAGGGGCACCTGGGTGGCTCAGTCAGTTAAACATCTGACTCCTGATTTCAGCTCAGGTCATGATCTCAGGGTTGTGACATGAGGCTCCATGCTGGGCGTGGAGCCTGCTTAAGATTTTCTCTCTCCCTCTCCCTCTGCCCCCCCTCTAAAAATATATATATGTATATATTAATATTTTTTTCAACTTTTTATTTAAATTCTAGTTAGTTAACATATAGTGTAATATTGGCTTCAGGAGTAGAATTTGAGCACTGGGTGTTATATGTAAGTGATGAATCACTAAATTCCACTCCTGTAACTATAGTCTTTATAAGTTATTTTAGGGCCAAAATTCATACATTTTTATATTTACTATTATTTTAACTAGGGATAATATTCAAATAATAAGTAATTTGATATCTCAGATAACTAATGCCTACGCTGTAACAGGCTATAAGAGCTCCTAAAACATTTACCTGTAATAATACTATTCCTCAAATGTGTATTCATGCCTAAAATTTTCTCCGTAATTTATATTATTGGACACTTAAAGAACAACCACATGTTTGTTATTATTTTAAAATAAAAGTACCATATATCATTCAGGTGATTCAGACATTATAAATGGAAAGTAAAAGTACTTCACCTACCTGGCCCTACTCTGACTTCTTTCAAAAATTAACCACTATTGGGTGCCTGGGTGGCTCAGTTGGTTAAGCGACTGCCTTCAGCTCAGGTCATGATCCTGGAGTCCCAGGATCAAGTCCCACATCGGGCTCCCCGCTCAGTGGGGAGTCTGCTTCTCCCCCTGACCCTCTCCCCTTTCATGCTATCTCTCACTCTCTCTCTCTCAAATAAATAAATAAAATCTTTTAAAAAAATTAACCACTATTGAGTTTCTTATCTATTCTACTAAAATAGTTTAATTAATATATTAAAAAAACTATACAAATATGCTTACAATGATTCTGTTTTAATTTTTACATGAGCTCTGTCTATATCAATATAGATAGTCATTTTTTTGCCTGCATAAAAACTTTATCATATGCCATGGTATTGACATATATAACTCATTTCACCAGTTTTCTACTTAATACTGGTTATTGATTTTATTTTTAGTTGTTTAAATTATAATGCTGCAATGAATAGTTTTGAACATATGTTTTGATAATTCTTCTGAGTCTGTCCAATATCACATTAATAGATATGAAATGCTGGAACAAAGAGTACCTGCATTATACATTTTGATAGATATGGCCAAATTTCCTTCCTTACATCCTTTTACATCCCCACCCAAAATTTGTGGCAGTTCATAGTTACCTACCCTCTCACCAATACTGGGTATTAGACCACTTTTCATATATGTCTATCTGATGGGAAAAACATAGAATCTCATGCTTTATTTTTGTATCTTTATGTATGAATGAGGTTGAAAATTTATTTGTACATCTATAGTTTTTTTTTTTGAAAGCTACTCTTTCTTAGTGTTTTCTGATTATAATTGCAGTATGTATCATATTATTTTATTGTGGCTTTGTGTATATATACTATTTAACTTGAGAAAATGAGCTATATGCTATTTCGGTTGCTCAATGCTGCCAATACAAATTGACATTTTCTCCTTTTTTTTTTTTAAACACTGTGTATCTTTTCTTTTATGTTTTTATGTACCAAAAATGTCAAAAATTATTATCTGGTTTTGTTTTGCTTAGAAAAGCTATGCCTGGCTCTAAAATTCTATTAATTCAACAAAGTATTCTTCCAGCATTTTAATTTTTTCATTAGTAACATTTAATTATTAATACTGATAAGTATATTTCACATTTCAATATGAGTGGTGAGGTAGGGAAACAATTTAATTGCGCTTTAAGTGCTCCATAGCCACATGCGGCCACTTCTCTTGTCCCTGTCTCTTTCTTTCTAAACATTCCCACTCTCAAACGCGCCCCCTTTTTTTGCAGTATAATTCATGTTTCTTACTTCTGTCTTCCAACTTGCAGCCACACCTTTCAAGGTGATCACCAACAGAGGCTCTGTTGCCAAGCAACCCAAGCCAAAAAAATCATCAACAGCTCTTAGTTCATTTATTAGTCGCTTTCAAAGAAGTTTGTGGTAGTCAGAATTCAGTCTGCCATGTAGCATCACGACCAGTTTATAATGAAAGTAAACAGATTCTCGGATCATATGTGCCACATATAGACGTTTGGTAAACAATCATGCATTATTGTGCAGGCATAAAACTCTTTTATTCACACAGTTTGGCAAGATTCATGATATACCCCTGTCTTTTCAGAGGTCGTCTCCATGACATGTTCACTTGACATCATTCCAAAGAGTTCACTCAGAATTATGCCAGAAGGAGAAATCTTTTAACCTAGTTGTCACCAGGCAACCAGGAGTCCTTCTAATGATGGCAGGATATAAAACCACTTGGGAAATGAAACCTTGGCCTCCCTTCCTAGACAAAGGCCCCAGACCTGGCTGGAGTCTTATACACTGTTCATTCGAAGAAAGTGTCTCTAAAGAATTTAGCAAATCCACAGATCTTGAATACTTGTAATTTCACCCATGGAAACCCATTTTTAACATTCATTATGCTAATAATAGCTCAACAAGCTATTAATATCATTATTATGCTAATTATCAAAGCATCTGGCTTACATCAGGATAAAAATTTAATATGAATTAAGACCTTTCTGATAAAATGGTAACCCATCAGCCCTGGATCCTGGTTCTTGATTAGAATACTAACTGCATCAAGTTGTAACGTTAACTGACTAACTCCCATATGCCCACTTTTTAATGCTGAAGTACTTAAATGTCAATGTTAATCACACTTATCCAATTAATATAATCTATTTAGGAGGCAACTGGGAATAAGTAACAACTAAGGTTTTTTTCTGTTGCATATTTTATATATGAAATTAACTTGGGTCTTGTATGTTGTAATTGAGAAATGCTGAAGTCTAAGTTCAGCGAGGAGTGAGTGTTACCTACATTGTGTTGCATGAAATGTAGCATTGCGTGAAAAAACAAATTCCAGGAAATTACTGAAGCCAGGAAAGATGATTCTTCACAATTTAGAGAGGAAAGATTTTTATGTTATTTAGTAGGCTATGAGAGGATAGTAGTTCATGAAATAAGGTAATTAGCTGAAGTGGTGATATATATATATAGTTCCCAGGACTGCCTAATAGAAGAAAAGTACAATTACAGAGTAGGGGCTGAGGGGCAGTTCTGAAGCCCTATTTAGAGAATTTTCCTAAAAGACTCATTTATCATAGAGTAAACGTGATCCAAGGAATAAATAATCTTTGTTCCGTTACATTCATTTTGACGAAATGGGAATCTATTGAGGCCCATTGATACTGGTAGACTGAACATAAAGATGCAAAGATTTTAAAGACAACCGATGTCACCTCCTCCATTTAACAGGACAGTTCTAAGTCCCTGAACAAGAATATGATCATCCAACCAAAGTGTAATAGACGCTGTGGGTGGGAATCAGATCTATAAACTTCTTGTCTAGTACAACTTCTACAGCAAAACAAAACAAAACAAAACAGAACAGTGTTGTTGGCATTTTTCTGGCACCAAATTACAAAGATGTCTAACCGGGCTCAGAAAAAAATAAAAGCCACGTCTTACTGAAGGAAAGGCTCTGAGGAGAAAAATAATGAAATTCCCAGCTCAGAGAATAAAGAGATGGAAGAATTAAGCAGCCAGTGGAAGAATCAGAGAGAAGTCTAACATCTGAGTCCATGTTATGTGGAAATGGACTGTGGAAATCATCTAAAGAAGAAAGGGAAAAGTCCAACAGGGAAATGGTGATCAGATTTTTATGTGTTAAAACCACATGAGCAGGAGCGACTGGGTGGCTCAGTTGGTTAAGCGACTGCCTTTGGCTCAGGTCATGATCCCGGGGTCCTGGGATCGAGTCCCACATCGGGCTCCCTGCTCAGCAGGGAGTCTGCTTCTCCCTCTGTCTCTGCCCTCCCCTGTTTTCTCTCTGTCTCAGTTAAATTAAATTAAATTAAATTAAATTATAACACTATAAGCAGAAGGGCCCACAGAAATACTAATTGAATTTAAGAGCTGAATTATCTGCCTGTCTAATATTGTGAGCAGTAATTCATTTATTGACTGATATGTTAGAAAATAAATAAGATCATAATTATTATGATGTAAGCATGTTCAGATTAACAAGATGGTTCCTTTTAAATAGAAACCAATCAACTTATAAGAAACCTTATGTTTAATATCTACAACTATAATGATTTCATTTGATAGGTTATAGGAACTACCTTCATTTGTTCTGACAGAGTGAGTATGTTATTACAGCAATTATTATGAAGTTACAGTACTTTACTATTACCATAGCAATATACTTGGCTCTACAAGCGTATTCTTGAAATTCATAAACCATTTAGTTGGCACTTCAAAATTTACTTTTAAATTGTGAAAAAATATTTTTATGAAGATTACCCATTCCCACCCCTAATGAAGTACAGTGCTTTAAAAGTTGTGGACAGGCAAAAAAAAAAAAATCACTGATAGCTAAAAACAAAACAAAACAAAATAGTATTTACTTTAGGGCAAACAACAAAATAATCATGGATAACTAAAAAACAAAGCATTCAGTTTAGAAAATTATTTCTCCCAATTGTTTTATTGCAACAATGACAGTAAATTGAAAAGAGTAAAATAATTCTATTTTAGGATTTCATGCCTTAAGATTTAACAAATAAAATTTAATAAAAGTTTCAGTAAATTCAATACTGCTTTATTGGTTTTCTTCTGTTATATTTTTAGAAAAAGAGGTTGTGAGAATAAGCAGGGATCTATAATCCTTAGGAAAAAGAACTCTTTTTACTGTATTGAAACAGTGAACTAATCATGTGTCTAAAGAAAAAAAAGTCATCCAAACCAAACATCTTAGAGTTCTGGCAAGAATTCTTTACCTTAGGCAACTAAAATAATGATCTACCTTAATTTAAGAATGTTTCTCAATCTTAAGTAACATTTGCCACTATAAATTATATGGTTGTTTTATTACAAGTGTGGTTCCCATGAGATAGAATATAGGCAAACCACCAAAAACATAATACGAGGGATTCCTAAGCCAGAATAACTATGGTAAAAAGATGTATGTGTGCCCGTAAGGCAAATGGTATCTTATTGACATATGTACACATCCTGTGTTACCTCTAAATTAAAAAAAAATGAGACTGGTAATGAGTAGGGATAATGATTTTCTTACCTCAGGGAGTCCTGAGGAAGAAGGGGGCTGGGACAGGTGCAAAGAACAGCTCAGAAGGGAAAAATGAAGAGATACCATAGCTTAGAATCTATCGGATCTCTAAAACCTTTTAGAATGTCTGAAATTTCTATGAATAGTTAAGACCTAATATTTCATTAGAAATCAAATAACTGGATCCTAAGAGGAAGATCTAGAATTACTGACCCATAAAGAATGAGTTTAAAACTCACAAACAAAAAGGCAGAAATTTTTTAAAGCTCCTATATCCTTTAGAGAAGTCATTGCATTTACTTGATAAATCAACACTCTACAGATTTTATTATTTTTCTCATTTTAAATATGAGGTTCTGCCACTATTCTAATGTTAACCCTCTTCTCATAATAGAGAAATAAATCACTTACTTACAAGCCAAAGTTGAATATGTGAATTTGCTTTTCTGCTCCACCATCTTTCTACTACAGTCACTCAATCTCCTCTTACCTCCCCTCCCCACTCTTTTGTCAGAATTAGAGCTGCTTTATTACTTGTTCTTCCATAACAGTAAAATCAATCATGAAAATTTCAAAATGTCATTCACTTTCCAGATTTCTGACACTCCAATTTGCTTTAGCCTCTTCGTAAGAAATATTGCTTAGATTAATGATTACCACGTTGAACTTTTCTGTAAGATTTGTGGAAGTGGAAAAATTACACAGCCCCAGGCAGGGCCTAATGTACTTACCTGCAGCAGTTATGGGGAGCCAGTTTTCTGGTAGCTGACTCCAAATCTTTCCATGGCACCCGCAGGTGGGCCTAGTCAAGTTCTCTATAGCCCTTCTTTTTTTTTTTTTTTGACACAGGCACAAAGGTGTCATCTTGCTTTTCTCTCTTTCTGATTCCCAGCTACTCCTTTCATCCCCCCTTACACTTGGCTCTGGAATTAAATGCTGTCTTTAGATTTTCATCTAAAGGTCCCCTTTTTGGAGACCCTAGAGAAAAAAAAAAAGCCCCCTTTGTTTTAAAGACTATAATACAAAACCTGCAGGAATTTGGATTTAAAGTTACATAAATTATGAATATGAATATGTAACAATGACTATAAAATACAGTAATAGCAAAATCTGATCTATATAGTTCTCTACTTCTTTCTGAGATGGTAAATAAATGAAAGTTTCTGTTGGACCTCTGTTCAACACTTACTTTGAAGGGTAAGGTTCAACTATGCCTTACCATTATCTAACCTGTGTCAACCACCACATCTTACCAATGTACCATTTGTCGCCTCCAATGACTTCCTACCACCACTCGCTGCTGGCCTTTGTGTCATAGTGGGGTTTGATGAATGCTTCCCTCCAGCTCAGCCCATCATAACACACTAACGATAAACATCAACACATACCAGTTGTCTCCTTGCTACAGGAGAAAAAATACTTCCCTGAAGAAATGCAGATTCTGAGACAACAATTTCCCACACTGATCTTGCCAGAAAAGATTGTATTTGTGATATTTTCTCATAGCTCCTAGGCCTTATAGGGTAGAGACAAGTGAATAATACCCAGGTAGAAAAACTGGGAAGAGAAGCAAGGCATGTGCTAACATGTTTTTGAAAGCTCAATGTAGTACTTCTTGGTACAGCTGAATAAGCTATTTTGCTGCTTCAAATTAAATCTATAGTCATACATTTAGATAAATCAATTGCATAACATCCCTTCCTTTAGAGAAGATGATAAAATAGACAGTATTTATCAATACTGTCATGAATAAAAATGTAAGAAGCAATATATTGCAAGAAGTTTTTGTTTTATATTGATTTTCATTTATATGTTTAGAAATGTCCTACAAACTTACTATCTCTTCTTAAGTATTTTTTTTAAAGTCTAACAGATTTCTTGACCATTCTGATTTAACCCCACCCATTTTGTCTTTGCATCTGTTTCTTGTTTATCCAACATCTCCCTTCTTTATTTAACCCTCAAAATAAATATAAACTTACATGAAAAATTATAATTAATCATGCATCCATTTTCCTTACTAAATTTAATTCTCTCCCCACCCCAACCCTGGAAATAAGTAAGTCATAAGAAATCCTTTTTTAAATTATCATAGTTTTAAACGAAGAAACCAAATTTTAAGGATGCATGATTACAAAGCCGTAAGTTATGAACAGAACTTGGTTGGAGAAGAATTATTCAGTTTACTATTTTTGATCATTCCTTCTCTGAATTCTAAGTGAATGCTAAGCTATATTTATGTGTGTTGCTGGATTTCACCATTAATATGGCATGCAACAAATTGAATAGTAAAGTTCCACTCAGAATCTTTGTTTTGTTTCATCCATACATATCTCAGGTACAATAATCACTTATCATCAAAGGTAGAAAATTATTTCCTAAAAGAAAACACTAAAAAGCTGCCAACTAGTGGCTTTTGATTTAGGAAAATTATTTCCTAAAAGAAAACACTAAAAAGCTGTCAACTAGTGGCTTTTGATATATATACCTTTGATATATATTACCTTTGATTTATTAAATGACACTAATTATATTTTCTTTCAGAATTGGCTTACTTTACTTTTTTTTAAGATTTTTATTTATTTATTTGAGAAAGAGAGAGAATGTTTGAAGGGGGTGGGGGCTAAAGGCCCCCTTTAAAATCAATCAATCAAATTACTTCTGACCAATGAGGGGCTTTTATTAGCAACACAGCTGAAATGTCTATTAATCTCTCAGAAAAATACAGGAAGTTTCCAGTTTATATATAGGTTGGTTTCCCCAAACTTCACTAATAAGCCATTTGGAATTGAGAACACATGTCACCTAGAAAAGCAATGTTATAAACAATTGTTAGGTTTTCAGATTATTCATTGATTTGCCAAATACATATTAAGATCCTACTGTGTGTCAGAAACTAGTGTAAGCACTGAGGAATGAGACAGAGAAGCTAAGAGAAAGGTGTGAGAAAAACTACCCCGGAGAGACTTCAGAGAAAGCACGGCCCTGCAGAAGTTCTAGCCTCCAGAACCATGAGAAAATAGATTTCTGTTGTTTTAAGCCATTCAGTTCATTGTGATTTGTTATGTCAGCCTTAGGAATCTAATACCGTGGTATTTGAGAAAACAGGGAAGCTTTCTTTCTCCAAAGTTTCCTTTCTCCTCAGACAATGCAGAACATTTTAACTCTCTAGTCCATGCTCCTACTCAAAATAACCCTCCAAACCATCCCCTGGCTCCCAGCAATTTCAAGCTTCAGATGAGCTCTACTTGCATCTGCCTATAACCCCCATGGTCCCTTTTCTCTCACCAGCTGAATTCGGCTTTAAAAGAGGTAGTTGCCCCATCAAGAAAGCTATCTTCCCCAAATCACCTTTGCTCAAGTCACTTTTACCTAATAATGAACCAGAAAGAAGCTATTGTCCACGGAGTTGTCCACCTGGGAAAATGAGGGAGGGATGTATAATGCTTCTCTTTGAATAATTTCACCTTCCCCAAAGAGAGTAAAGATGGGAACCAAAATGATCTATTTAGAAACCTTGGCCCCATGAAAGTACTAGGTCAGGAAAGAAATTCAGAAAAATAAAAATTAAGTAGGAAAATTTTCTCTATCCAGGGAGTTTTTCTTTGTAACCAGAGGCATGATTATGGGGGTGAAAGGACAGAATTTTTTTGATGTTCATGAACTATCAGATAATCATGTTTTTTCCCTGTCATGAACTGACTACAAATCCATTCCTTCGTAAGAAGGTTAAGGAAAGAGGGTTAAGTAAAGGAGACTTGTTCTTGTGTACTAAAGTCAATAAATCGGGTGTTTAGGGCGCCTGGGTGGCTCAGTTGGTTGGGCGACTGCCTTCGGCTCAGGTCATGATCCTGGAGTCCCGGGATCGAGTCCCGCATCGGGCTCCCTGCTCGGCAGGGAGTCTGCTTCTCCCTCTGACCCTCCTCCCTCTCATGCTTTCTGTATCTCATTCTCTCTGTCTCAAATAAATAAATAAATAAATAAATTAAAAAAAAAAAAAGCATAACTTTAAAAAAATAAAAAAATAAAAAATAAATCGGGTGTTTATACCCTGGGATTGTATGAAATAATTTGTAATTACACAGTGAGTAAATTGGAGCCATGCAATTACTTCTTTCAGCACCTTTGCCTTAACATAACTTAATAGCATTGTGTTTTAGTCTATCCACCAGTTTTTCGGCACTCTTAGCTAATTTTATTTATTTAATAATTACTTACCTGATTTTCTTAAAGGAGTTGAATAGCAAATAATAATAGTAGAAATAATAACAACTGTCAGAGAACTCCTTTTGCAAATTATGTATTAAATACCTTTCTTCCTTTTTTTTTTTTTAAAGATTTTTATTTGTTTATTTGACAGAGAGAGACAGCGAGAGAGGGAACACTAGCAGGAGGAGTGGGAGAGGGAGAAGCAGGCTTCCTGCTGAGCAGGGAGCCCGATGCAGGGCTCAATCCCAGGACCCTGAGATCATGACCTAAGCCCAAGGCAGACACTTAACCAAATGAACCACCTAGGCACCCCTACCCCTGAGTTTCTTTACAACATTATCATCCCTACTATGTTTCTCTACTAGAATTTAAAACTTCACTTTTTGAATCCTGTATTGAATTCTTGATGTTAATTAATAGACCAATATATATTTTTCTTTTCCAAACTAATGGTAATTTCTTACCTGATAGGTAAATTATACTATTCAAAAGGAGAAGGAGAAGAAAATAAAGTAAGCTCCCCTTGCTTGTGTTCTCTCTCTCTCACACACATTTTCTCTCTCTCAAATAAATACATAAAATCTTAAAAAAAAACCCTCAGGGGTAGAATAGGGGGACATTAAGAAAAACCAGGGCATCAAATATTATGAAGAAAGAGACAAAAACACAATTTTATAAGAAGAAAAGTTATTAGAGACATGAGTGGTTATTCAGAATGAAATCCATGTTCCACCTCTAGCTTCCCCTGTCCCTAACTAAAATGAGATTTCTGTCTCAGTATTTAAGATAGCATAAAGAAATACAATCTTGACCCAGCTGGTGAATGAAAAAACACTTGGATAAGAAATGTGTTGTAGTAGTTGACTGGATAACTCCTACCCATCCTTCTGGTTTCAGTCTATAAACCACTTCTCTGATGTCTATCCTGACTCACCAAACTTGCTTATGTACCACCCCACTGTGCTCTCCAGGAAGATTCTACCTACACTTACCACAGTACTGTAATTGGGTTTACTTGTCAGTCTTCCCACAGTCTCTTTCATGATTATATTCTTTTAACTACCGTTTAGCATGTAGTAGTCATTTAGCAAATACAAAAATCAAAGAAAGGAGGAAAAAATGAGAGAAGGGAGGAAAAACATAGGGAAGGAAAGAAGAGAGGAAAGGGGTGGAGGAAAGCAGTACATTCAGTGAAAGAGACTCTGCAGGGAAGGGGAAGATCATCTTCCTTTTCTGAGTGTCCACATGGTGCATAACGGGTCATCTGCCTGCCAAGACAAGCAATGCCAACAGCATAGAACAGGTGTTTCAGCCAGAGTATCTTCAATTTCCCTGCAATGAGGAACTGTTCAGGAAGTAGAATTCTGGGGGTGCGGTGGGGGACCAGACTTATAGTTGCAGCTGAAAGACAAAACCAAGCCCCATTATTCTCTATAATCTCTGTAAGAGAATAATCCTCTTGCAACGTATACACACACTTATTGAATGCCTGTATTTATTGTTTTGTAAGGATATCTTCATATGCTGATACTTTAGTGAAGATACTAGTGAGAAACCCACTTCCCAGTGTGTGAAGAGAAAGGTATCTCTTGGGTGAATAATTACAGAAGATATAGAGTTGGACCAAATTAATTAAATTGAATGGTGGCAATTCCAAACCATTTCAACAAAAGTGATAGTCACCTGATAAATATTTTTCATATCACAAAAATTATATGGAAATCAATCCATAGGATAGTTAGTGGGTAGTTACTTCTACCCAGTTATTTACAAAAATCTACATATGTCATATACTTTACATTAGAGTTGGGGATATCTATATATTTTTATTTTTAGTATTTCAAATTTTATTTTCCCATTAATTAAAAGGACTATACCTCAAAAAATGCTCTCTTCACTTTGTACTAACTCATTTTTCCATTTGTCGTAACCACTGGTTCATATCCATTGATGTATCTTTTTAAATGATTGGTCATATGTCAAGATAACCTTAACATTTCTGTATAAAATTGGAAAAGCGGCACAATCATGAATGAAATAATTTTAGAAGTAAATCATTCCACAGTTTATATATTTGTATACAGCCTAATTAGTAAACCACATCAAAATGGGTTCAAACGTATGTGGAAAAGCTCTCTGCACTGTGCTGAAGAGAAATGTCCTGCTAATTGTAGTTTCTAAATGAAAATGTAAGGCATAGGCCAGAGAGCAAGAGTCGTGCAACAACGTGATTGTAATATAACTAACTCAAGTAGGAGGGAAAAAGAAAGGGAAAACTCAACATGTATGAGTCCAGTTTGTTTTCCAGAGATAGAAACTTGGATGCCAGGCTTGCCAGTTTAAGAAAACATTCTGACATTTGGCAATCTCATTTATTAATTGTTGGAGTTTTAGAAAGTGTAATAATTTATATATTTACATATAGTTTATGACTTTCCACCAAATGCAAAAAACCATTGAGTTAGGACCATTTTTCAAAAGGAACACTAAAGTTTAATGAGGGGTGGAGTAATTGTAGTATGGGATGTATTTTTAATTCACTTTTGGAACAGTATCTTGGACACAAGAGAAAGAATGTTCTTTAATGGAATTAAAATCAGCAAAGCCTATTTACAGCTTAACTTTAACCCATATAGTAAATAATTTAAGCCAGTAATTTTGCATACTTCTTTGACATATTTGTCATAATTGTCGCGTTGTTACATTGTACAACAAATTTAGACAGGAATTTGGGTAGGTACTTTTACTTGCCAAAATTATACTAGCTGAACAGGTAAATGCTTGGCCAAATTCTATGTCCTCAGATTCAAGAATTTATGTAGTAAAATAGCTTTTAATTAGAGGAAATAGGTTAAAACACATTTTCAATGGAATTAGAATAATAGTGCTTAATTTCACCACTGACAAGAAAATCCTAAATGAAGTTTAAATACGTTAAGGTATGGTAGACATTTTTTCCATGAGAATAATTTAGGTAACCAGAATAAGACATGAATTTACATTTACAAATAAATAATGTTTATGATATCCTTAGTAATTAGCTGGGACTTCATAAAAATATGTTTTCAAATTTTCTTTTTAAACTATGCTGAATTACAACATACTAGTAACACTGATATGCAATTAATTTCACAATAGATAAGAGGTAGACATTATTTCCACTGAATATAAAGTTGCAAATTACTTTAAAGTTTATCAAATTAAATATTTCTAAATAACTTGAATCTGATATTTTATTTCCTAACCTGAATTTGGCAAATACAGAATTCTTTAGGTAGTATATACTTTAATTCTTATAAGACATCTGATAGTACATAGTATATTAACATATAAAAACACAGTTCTTAGAAAAATATGTATAAATCCAGATCTGTTGCAAATGAAACTAAAGTTTTGCATTAGTCTTATCTAGTTTAGATAATCAATTGGCAAATATAGAAACAAATGTTTTGCTTACTAAATTGATAATTTTGACAGTTCTGATATTTGAGTAAGTTAGGCATTTCATCGTAGAATGACAAGATTTCGTCGCAGAACTTATTAGTAGATTAATTTAGTAATAGCTATAGCAATAATAAAAGTCTACATTTTAATGATGCCTATGATTTCAAGCCAGGTATAGATTACATAAATATAGTATGTATATAGGCAAAGAAATATAAAATAAATTAACAAAACAGAGGGAAACAACATATTTTGTTGTAAACTTTGACAATTTTGTGTTTATTTAACTATATTGAATTTATAAATGAAAATATTCTGATATATTTCATCAAAAGGTAGTTATCCTTAATAACATATAACCTAATATGACCAGTTTACATTTTATACAAAAAAAATTTTAAATCATAGGTCATGTCAGTATGTGACAAAAAAAATATACCAAGATTGATTCATTTGTCTTGTCCCAAAAAGTGATATCAATTACCAACAAATTGGTTTATTTGAAGGAACTGCTGATCATGAAAGTGGCCAGGATGGGATGGAAACCCTGTCCTGTGGTTTCCTTCCAATTGTATATGCAGTACAGTCATTGTTGCACCTAAGAAATATTAGAAAAACACTAACTAGAAAAATGCAGCTGTAAGTTATTAAATCTCAATTTACTGAAGCCATACAGCTAAATTTCTAGGACAGTAACAGGCAATGTAATAGGTATTACCAAGCATCTACTAAATATAATGACTATCTGAACCTAATTGAATACCCAGTGTGATGGGGAACTCATCGTATTGCAAGTGAGTTTCTATACTTTTAATTATTACTAATGGGTCTTTATTTCCATGAGATGGACAGAAATATTGTTGAAACATGCTGAAACCTCAACAGATGTCCAGTTAGAAAGAGGGAAAAGTTGGAATTGGGAGGTATTAGACCTTGGGAAATTGATGTTGATGAAAGGAATGACATTTATAATCGACAGGCAATAATGCAAATCCCATGTGTGTCTAAAGATATGCATTGACTATGGGCTGATTCAAGAAGTTGTATTAAAGAAAATATTTTTCCTTTAACTTCAACTTTTTTATTAAGGTATAACTTCAAAAACAGTAATAAGCACATATTTTATGTGTAATGAGTTTTAACTAATGTATACACCCATGTAGTCAACACCCAGTTAAGATACAGAATGTTCCTTCCTGCTAATTTCCAGTCAGATCTCCCTGCTCCCACTGCTGAGTCAATCATGATTTATTTCACCGGAGAAGGATCTTGCTTGTTCTTGAACTGTTTATACATGCAATTAAAGAGTATGTACCCTTTCTGTCTGGCTTCTTTTATTCAAAATTATGTTGGTGTTATTTATCCATATTGTTGCATGTATCAGCAGTTCAAACATCTTTAATGCTCAGTTGTGTTCCATTGTATGAATATATTGCCATTTATCCATTTCCAGTTGATAAGTATTTGGAACATTTTCAGGTTTTTTAAATTTATTATGAATAATAGTGCTATGAGTATTCTTTTTTTTAATTTTTATTATGTTATGTTAGTCACCATATAGTTCATCATTAGTTTTTGATGTAGTGTTCCATGATTCATTATTTGCATATAACACCCAGTGCTCATTACAACACGTGCCCTCCTTAATACCCATGACTCCATTCCTTTCCCCTCTGAAACCCTCAGATTGTTTCCCAGAGTCCATAGTCTCTCATGGTTTGTCTCCCCCTCTGAGGAGGGAAGATGCTATGAGCATTCTTATACAAGTCCTTTTATGAATGTAAGATTCCATTTTTTGTGTGTAAATTCCTAGGATTGTTAGGAATTTTTTTAACTTTTCAAGAAACTAGACAACTCTTTTCCAAAGTGGTTGCACAATTTTATGCTCCCATTATCAAGAATTTGATATGAATTCTTTATCATTATCAAGTATGAATTCATTATCAAGTTTGTGCTGATATTTGGAAAATATCCCTCCTTCTATGTCTTCCATAAATGTTTAATAATGTTACCAGGAATAGGATACGACCCTGAAATTTTCTTTGTGAAAAAGTTTTTATGTGTCAACTTATTTTTTAACAGATATAGGATAGGGCTATTGTGTTAAGTTTTCCTATTTCTTCTTGTGAAAGAAATCTACTGAGAAATGCAGAAATGATATTTTCCTGATAGCTGCTAAAATAGAAATTTGAAAAGTACAAGGGTTAAATTTACAGATGACCTACTCCTTTCTTTTTCTTTTCTTATTATTTAATTATTTTTATTTTAATATAGTTGACACACAGTGTTACATTAGTTTCACATGTACAAGATAGTGATTTGACAAGCTTATATATTATGCTATATTCACCACAAGTGTAGCTACCACCTGTCACCATACAACACTATTAAACAAATTTAAAAATAAATAAAAAGGGGAATTTATTGGCCCACTCAAGTTAAATGTCTAAGGTTATACTAGTACCAGGGCTTCAAATTATATTACTAGGACCTACTCTAAAAATGTCTTAATTCTGCTCTCTTTCATATTGGCTTCTGTCAAAGATTTAATACAAAGACAATAACTTCCCAGAGTCAAGTACAGTTAGGATGGAAAGGGAGAAACCTAAGTATCTTTTTCTAACAGTTTAAATATTCTGTAAGTGTCATTGGACAAAATTAGAGCACATAATTATCCTCAAGCCAGTCACGGTGCCCATACCCAGAGTATGTTGTTGAGTCAACCGCATACAAAGCACAGTGAATTGGGACTGTGGAAGGGGTAATTCAAAAGTAATTCAAAAGAGAGAATAGATGCTAGGTGCCCTGCAAAACTACTAGGAGGGTATGAAATTGTTCAGAGCTCATTGCAAGCATTCCAGACACTTAATAGAAAATACTAGGCTCACTATCCCAGAATGCATTCAGCATTCAAGCAGAAATTCTCAGTACAGTTTCTGACTTAAACAAGACAGGTTTAGGAACTGGGTGGAATTTGAGACTGCAGGAAGTGACACAATGAGTTGGTAAATAGTTTCCTCTGAGTCTCCTTCATCAAGCATATATAAAATATGTTCTCTAGAGTTACATAAAATAAGTCTAATGTTTATTTCATTTAGAATTCTTTAGGTTAGGCAGATATTTTACTCTGAAATCTCTTTCATATAAAGCTAAACTTCATTAACTTTTATGGGAATCTCTTTTATGTTATGGTTTCCAAATATATTCCTTCTTAAAGAACTGTGTATTGTTCTAGATGTGGTCTTATAAGTACAGAGTAAAGCAAAACTCTTGCCTGCATTTCTGGACACTGTATCCATGCTAATTAGGTAGTTTTGTTGGCATCTTCAATATGTCATTGACACACTGTATTTGTAGTTGACCAAAACCCTTTAAGTCTTTCCTATATTACTCTTATTTTGTTGCACCTTTCTGATATTAGTCTTGTAAAGCCATATACATATATATACATGTATATATATATGATTTGTTCTTTTACTTTACCTTCTGGCTTTATTTCTATTTTAAATTTCACCTATTCAGATTTTGTCCCCTGTAGTTTTAACCACTTAGGATTATCTTGCACTCAATCTTTCCAATTTTGCATATCATCATTATTCCTAGTGTTTTGTCACCAATAAATTTCAATTAACATGCTGTGTCCAACTCTGATTGTTACTGTGTGTCTTGGACGTGATACAGAACATTCATGTAGATTTAACACTGTTGGGATCTGGCCATTAAGTTCATTTGAGTATTTTATTGTCAAAAATAGCTTGAACTCACTATATGTTACAGACAGCTCCGAGAACTATATGTGTTGCTTTACCTAATCAGCAAAATAACCTCTAAGGAGTAATGTTATCATTCCTATTTTGCAGATTAGAAAACCGAGTCATAGAGAGTTTATGTAAATTTCCCCAAATCATACCACTAGTGAGTAGCTGAGCCAAGATTCTAAGGTAGACTGCCTCCCGAGCCTGTGCTCTTCACTTCTCATCATTTTTCCTCACCAGTCATGCCTGCAAGAATATGAGACAATCTCTCAAAAGGCCATATTGACATTCAAGTGTCATGAGAATTCTGGAACCCAAATTGGAATCACTAAAATTGTCACTATTTTCCCAATTGATTATAATTCATCGTGACTGCAAAGAAATGAGTAGAGACAAATATTCACTAAACCATGTGCTGCTGCTATAAGCCTAATGGGGACCCACAGGACATTCCAGTTACAGACTCACCCTTTATTATCACCTAATTTTTAACTGCATTGGTTATACAAGAACCTCCATTCTATTGTAAGCTGGATAAGCCAAATTTATTATATAAAATCTTAAACCAAGTCTATGATCTTATTTTTGCTACAATACTGGTATCAATATTTGTTTAACCATTTCCGGTCCAAGGTTCCTTTGACCTTTCCTACTATTTCTGCTCCCAAGAGACCTATCTCACAATTCTGTTCTTATATTACTTAAATCAAGAATTCCCTGAGGCACCTGGGTGGCTTAGCTGGTTGAGGGTCTGACTCTTGGTTTTGGATCAGGTCATGATCTCAGGTCATGGAATCAAGCCCTGCATCAGACTCTGCCCTCAGTAGGGCATCTGCTTGGGATCTTCTCTCCCTCTGTCCCTCTCCCTGCTCACATACTCTCTCTCTCTCAAATAAAATAAATAAATCTTAAAAAAAAAAAAAAAAAAAAAAAGGATTTCCACCAGCCATGGAGATTCTTCCTTTCATCTCACACTTGCCCCAGCTGGCGAAATTCTTTTCACCTTCTACCTCTACACGTAAAAGAAGTTTTACCTAGAGCTGTTATTCTTAGTAGTAATTACCAATACTTTGCCTCTCAGGGCCCAGAAAGAATATGTACTCAGGGTTCTCGAAGTCTGCAAATTTTATCAAGGCATTGATAATGAAACAAAGAGGAAAATAAATTTGTGTCATCGGAACTATATGGCAAAAAATCTGAAGACCTGTATACTGAAATTCTGCTTATTATGAGTTCTCCTCATCTATTTTGATTTGTGTTCCTTTCTCTTCTTCTCTCTATGTCCATACATAATCATGTTAGTTAGACCTTGTGTTAGTTATAATTCTATTGGTAAAAGCATCAGAAACTCAATTAAAATCAGTTCAGAAAAAAAAAGGAAAGATCACTAGCTTGCTTCAGAAACCCAGAACAACAAAAAAGCCAGAGACTGCTAACACTAAAACAGTTAGGGAACCCTAATGCCACCATAGCCCAGTTTTTCTCTTTCTCACATTTCCTCCTTCTCTCTTTTTCTTTTTTTTCTTTCTTTCTTTCTTTCCTTTTTTTTTTTTTGATTCCTCTGTGGGTTGGCTTTATCCTATCAAAGCTTTAACATGTTGGAGGCTTGGACCTGGCATCTCTGGACTCTCGTTCATTTCACCATAAGAGACTAATTGCCCCTTTTTCTTTAATTACAAAAATCCTTGGGGGAAAAATGCTGACTACCCTGACCTAAGTCTGTGTCCATCCCTGTAGATAATGGATTGGGTTTCCATGATGAAAATTTCCCAACACTACCTCAGAATGGAGTGGAGGAAGAGCTATTCCCACCAAAAAGGGGAGAGGTTTTTTTCTGGAATAAAGGAGAATTTTTTCAAAAGACAACTGTTGCCCAAGGCCTGCTCTCTTGTCTTTATCACTTTATTTTCCCCCTCTAATCCACAGTAATGCAGAGGTTCCTCCCTTATGCTATATTCTCTATACTGACATGAGAAAAATAACCCTTTCCTACTCTGGACTTTATCTGCAAAGTAGGCATCTTGCACTATCAAGATCTTTGCACTATCTTTCATTCAAGTCCCAAAACACTCGTTCTTTCCATTTTTTACTAAGCTCACAATGTTCACAGGCAAATAAAATCCCTGCCAAGAAACTACCTATGGCTACTTATAACCTACCCAGATACACCTAAATATTCAAAATAGACATAGCTTAGGCTCTGGCTTTGGAAGTTTTACCACATAAAATTAAAAGATTATGTAGCATTCTTATACATTAAAATGTCAGTCTGAGGAATTTAAAAAGGATTAGGTATAAACCACATAATCAGTCGAGTATATGATCACCTGTGTTGTTTTGCTACTTCAAATGAAATGAAGATTGAAGTTATTTCAAAAAGTTAATTACTTTTAAGTTGATCCAAGACCATGGGTTACACCCCTAACTCTCACAGCTGGTCAAAACATCATGGATGGAAAACAGTAATGATTCAAGTTGTTCAACTCTACAACAACAGAAGCAACAGAAAGTTTTCCTTTGTTATATTAAAACCCCAGTTCTCCATGTCATTTTCTCTACACATTTGTAACTTGCCATGAGTTATGATGAATGTCATTAATGTTTTGTACTAGCAAAAACGGCAGTCTCAAATTTGTAAATAATTGCCTTTTCAGTAACTCTATGTGGATCTCAGTTCATCCCATACTGTCATACATTATTCTCATTTACATCTGTCTAATATTCTTCCTTGAATGGAAGGGAAGCTAGTGACCTTAAAGTGAGCACATACAATTAAAACCACTGTAGCATATTTAGTAGGGATGGATATGACCTGGTTTGCATCTGGAAAAGAGCACATTGTGAACAGTAACAAACTAGGAAGCAGGGAGACAATCTGTAGGTTGCTGTAGTAATTCTGCAGAGAATAACGAAGCTAAGACCAGACCAGCAGAAAGGTAATTAAAAGATAATTATATCCTGCCACTTTACTGAATTCCTGTATGAGTTCTAGCAGTTTTGGGGTGGAGTCTTTTGGGTTTTCCACATAAAGTATCATATCATTTGCAAAGAGTGAGTTTGACTTCTTCTTTGCCAATTTGGATGCCTTTTATTTCCTTTTGTTGTGATTGCTGTGGCTAGGACTTCTAAAAATATGTTGAATAGCAGTGGTGATAGTGGACATCCCTGCCGTGTTCCTGACCTTAGGGGGAAAGCTCTCATTTTTCCCCCATTGAGAATGATATTCGCTATGGGTTTTTCATAGATGGCTTTTATGATATTGAGGTATATACCCTCCATCCCTATACTCTGAAGAGTTTTGATCAACAAAGGATGCTGTACTTTGTCAAATGCTTTTTCTGCATCTATTGAGAGGATCATATGGTTCTTGTTCTTTCTTTTATTAATGTATTGTATCACATTGATTGATCTGCGGATGTTGAACCAACCTTGCAGCCCAAGGATAAATTCCACTTGGTCGTGGTGAATAA